>NC_057417.1:12170268-12280346 GCF_019320065.1 Cervus canadensis | reverse complement strand
CCAAGTAAATAAGGTCCTTTGTGTCAGCAAAGGCTGTGGTGGATGAAATTAATGTTCAAGTGATCCTGGAATTTCTCAGATAGGTTGTTTAAAGCAAAGTTTCTCGGCTTCAGAACTGTTGATATTTGGGGCTGGATAATTTTATTGTGGGGCTATTTTTGCATTGTAGGATGTTTATCAGTAGCCCTACAGGCCAGTAGCATCCACCAAGATGTGACACCAGAAATGTCTGCAGACATTGCAGAATGTTCCAGGGGCTGGGGAAGTGGTGGGAGGAAGGAAGATCAACTCTGCCTTGGTCAAGAACCACTGTCTTAAAGACAAAGAAGTCATCTGTCCCTGCTTTATCCTAAATTTGGGGAGATAATTTTTCTTTTTGACTTTTTCCTCCTTCCAGCATTTTTAAAATTGAGCTATAATTGACATATGCATTATGTAGGTTTAAGCTGTACCACATGTATAGACATGTTGATACACTGATATATTGCAATATCATGTCACATAGTTGCTATTTCCTTTTGTGGTGAGAACAACTAAGATCTACTCTCTTAGCAGCTTTGAAGTCTATAATGCAATTTTGTTGATTATAACCACTATGCTCTACATTAGATCTTCAGGCATTATATATCCACTAAATATCCAAATTTAGCCACAAGTTTATATCCTTAAACATCTCCTCAATTCCCACAACAATACCCCAACCCCTGGTAACCACAATTCTATTGTCTGTCTATGAATTTGTTATTTTTAGATTCTACATATAAGGGAGATCATAAGGTATTTATTTTCCTCTGTCTGACTTATCTCCCTGAGCATAATACCCTCTACATTCATCCATATTGTCACAAATGGCACACTCATTTACTCACTATTTGCCAACCACTTATTGATTATCTACCATGTGCCAAACTTCGCTGTAGGCACTTGGGATACAACAGTGAAGAACACAGAAAAAAACAATTTTTCTTTCACAGAGTTTGCATTTTTGCAGTGGATAAAGCCAACATAGAAAATAAGTAAATCTCTGACCTGTTAGACGACAAAAGAAAGAAAGAAAAAGTAGAACGGGGTCTATCAAATGTGAAACAGATCGCCAGCCCAGGTTGAATGCATGAGACAAGTGCTCAGGGCTGGTGCACTGGGAAGACCCAGAGGGATGGGATGGGGAGGGAGGCGGGAGGGGGGATCGGGATGGGGAACACATGTAAATCCATGGCTGATTCATGTCAATGTATGGCAAAAACCACTACAATATTGTAATCAGCCTCCAACTAATAAAAATAAATGGAAAAAAAAATTTTAATGTAGAATGGGGGAGGAGGACCTAGAGTGCTAAGAATTTAGAGTCGGGGCAGGTCACAATGTGGAAAGAACAATGTTTGAGCAAAGAATTGAAGGAGGTGAGTGAGTGAAGAGAGAAGGCGAAGGGACGTGTTACAGTCAGAGGGAACCATCAACCCAAAGATCCTGAGATGGCAGCGGAGCAGGCGAGTGTGTGGAGCAGAGTGAGCGGGGAGAGAGTAACAGGAGATGAGGTCAGGAAAGTGGTAGAGACAGATCCTGGGAGGCCTCATGGGCCATTATAAGGACTTGGGTTCCCGCAGAGGTCAAAACGAGGAGGTTGCGGAGCAAATAAATGACACGATCTCACATTCGAACAGTCACTGTCTGCTGTGTTGGGAATAGATTGAATAGGAACAAGGTCGAAACAAGAAAATCAGTTAGGAGGTTTTTGCAGTAATCCAAGTGAAAGATGATAGAGGCCAAGGGCAATGGAGGTGGAGAGGTGGCTGAGCTATAGACATGTACTGAACTGTAGATATACACTGAAGGAAGAGCAAAGAGGGCTTCCTGCAGGGTTGGGCATGGGGTGCAAAGGAACAAGACATTTGACCCCACCATTTGCAAGGATGGAGCTGACATCAAGTAACACGAGGAAGACTAGAATAGATTTGAGTAGGGAGAAAGATCAGAAGTTTGGTTTTGAATATGTTGAATTCAAGGCATCTGTTGGAGAGAAGTCCAAACTAGAGAAATAAGTTAAAGTTGTTACTGTAAATATGATACCCAAAGCCATGAGGCCTGATGAGATCATCAAGGCAAAGAACACGAAGAACAGAAAAGGACTAAGAAAGGAGTTCACTATACTCCAAGAGTAAGAGTTTGGGAACCAGCCAAGGGTTCTGAGAAAGTGCAGTGAGCAGAGCAGGAGGAAACCGGGGGAGCGTATAACCTAGAGGTCAGGCGAGAAGGGTGAGATCAACTATGGCAAGTAAGGCTGCTGGGTCAAACAACCGCTGGTTTTAACAACATGAGGGTCAGCGTGGAGGTCATTGGTGACCTTCACAAAAGCATTTTTAGTGTAGTGCTGGGGGCTGGAGCAAACTGGAGCAAGATTCTTTTAATGGAAGGGAAAGAAGTGAAACTAGGCAGTATATAAAGATCTTGTGAGTTTCAAAGCAAAGGAAGGAAAAGAAATGAAGTGGTATCTGGTAGACAAAGTGGGGTCAAGAAAAATAAACTTTTTTTTTCATTTTAGAACAGCTTTAAATTTACAGTTATGAAAATAGTATGAGTTCACAGTTACCCCATACCCAGGTTCCCTATTATTAGTATCTTACATGTATTTTAGTATTTTTATTTGTATTGTAGTATTTGTCACAATTCGTGAAACAATATTGATATACTATTATTTTAAAAATCTATTTATTCAGATTTCCTCGATTTTTCCCTAATACCCTTTCTCTGTTCCAGTATCCCATCCAGGACACCACATGATATTTAGTAGTCATGTTCTTTAGGCTCCTCTCGGACAGCTTCTCAGACTTCCCCTGTTTCTTATGACCTTGACAGTTTTGAGGATTATTATTATTAGTTGGATGTATTGTAGACTGTCCCTCCATTTGGATTCACCTGATATTTTTCTCATGTTAGATGGAGATAATGTATTTGGAGGAGGAAGAATGCAGAGGTAAAGTGCCATTCTCATCACATCGTATTTACATCTTACCCCTATACTCCCATCATTATGAAGTTCCTCCTTCCTTCCTTCTTTCTTTCTTTGATATTTTTCACTGCCACTTCAAGATGCTCCAGGCGTATCTTGTATATTTCCTGATAAAGCCCTAAAATCAGTGTCTCTAAGTAGCCTGGTTGAAAGGGGTGTTTTTTTAAGATGGAAGAAATCATGGTGTGTTTACAAATGATGAAAATTATTCAGAAAAGAGAAAAAAATAATGATGTAGGAGGATGGGCACATGTGGGAAGTCAGGGTTGGTGAATACCAATGCCAGGACGTGGGAGATGAGGGTGTGGATCAGTGTCAGCTCACTTCTGGTTGATTCATTTTCACCAATGAAATAAGAAATATGATCACCAGCTGAGAATGGGGAGCAGATGGGGTTTGAGAAGAGAGAAGAGGCATTAAAAATTTATTTTAAAAAGTGGTAGATTCTATGGAAAACAGCATGGATATTTCCCAAAATGGTTACAAATAGAACTACCATATGACCCTAAAATCCCACTGCGGGGTGTTTAGGCAAAAGAAATTGAAATTTGTATCTTGAAAGATATTAGCATTCCTATATTCCTTGCAGCACCATAACCAAGATATGGAAACAACCTAAACAGTCATCAGTGGATGAGAGGATAAAGAAAAGGTAGTATATACATCTGACCTTCCCAACTGGTGCCAGCGGTAAAGCATCTGCCTACCAATGCAGGAGACGGAAGAGATATGGTCTCAATTCCTGGGTTGGGAAGGTCCCCTGGAGTATGAAGTGGCAGCCCAATCTAGTATTCTTGCCTGGAAAATTCCACTGACAGAGGAGCCTGGTGGGCTGCAGTCCATTGGGCTGCAAACAGTCGGACATGACTGAGTGAGCACACAGTATATACATACAATGAAATATTATCAGCCTTCAAAAAAGAAGGAAATCCCATGACATGCTATTACATGGATAAACCTTGAGGACACCGTGCTGAGTGGAAGTGAAAGCCACTCAATTGTGTCCAACTCTTTGCGACCCCATGGACTATACAGTCCATGGAACTCTCCAGGCCAGAATACTGGAGTGGGTAGCCTTGCCCTTCTCCAGGGGATCTTCCCAACCCAGGGATCGAACCCAGGCCTCCCACACTGCAGGCAGATTCTTTACCAGCTGAGCCACAAGGGAAACCCAGTGAAATAAGTCAATCATAAAAGAACACGTGTGCACCCATGGCTGATTCACGCTGATACATGGCTAAAGCCATCACAGTATTGTGAAGTAATTATCCTCCAATTAAAATAGATTAATTAATTTAAAAAGAACAAATACTGCACAATTCAACTCACATGAGACATCTAAACTAGTCAAACTCATGGAGTCAGAAATTAAAACGGTGGTTGCTAGGGACTGGGATTGGGGAATATGGAGGGCAGGGGCAGAGCTTTTTCCTTTTGGAGAAATCAGTCACAGTCACAAGAATTTGTGATAAGGACCAAATGAGATGATGTTGGATGCTGGTAAGATGCTTGGAATAGTGGTTATCTAACTGTGGTCCCTGGACTACGAGCCTCAAAAGCACCCAGAAATGTGAAAAAGGCAATCCTCAGGTCTGTCCCTAGACAACTATTCTGAGGATGGAGCCCAGTAATCTCTATTTTAACAAGCCCTTGAACTAATTTTGATGCACGTTAAAATTTGAGTATCACTAGAACAATACTAGTGATTACAGTACACAGAATGACTTATCATTTTAATTATCATTATCATCATTATGTTTGTTGTGAAATAGCTTTCCAATGCAGGGGAATTTTTTATTATTTTTCTAATGAGACAATAATATATAACATTTCTGCTTTATTGACTATGCCAAAGCCTTCGACTGTGTGGATCACAATAAACTGTAGAAAATTCTGAAGGAGATGGGAATATCAGATCACCTGACCTGCCTCTTGAGAAACCTGTATGCAGGTCAGGAAGCAACAGTTAGAACTGGACATGGAACAACAGACTGGTTCCAAATAGGAAAAGGAGTACGTCAAGGTTGTATATTGTCACCCTGCTTATTTAACTTATATGCAGAGTACATCATGAGAAATGCTGGGCTGGGGGAAGCATAAGCTGGAATCAAGATTGCCAGGAGAAATATCAATCACCTCAGATATGCAGATGACACCACCCTTATGGCAGAAAGTGAAGAGGAACTAAAAAGCCTCTTGATGAAAGTGAAAGAGGAGAGTGAAAAAGTTGGCTTAAAGCTTAACATTCAGAAAACTAAGATCATGGCATCTGGTCCCATCACTTCATGGGAAATAGATGGGGAGACAGTGGAAACAGTGTCAGACTTTATTTTTTTGGTCTCCAAAATCACTGCAGATGGTGACTGCAGCCATGAAATTAAAAGACGCTTGCTTCTTGGAAGGAAAGTTATGACCAACCTAGACAGCATATTAAAAAACAGAGACATTACTTTGCCAACAAAGGTCCGTCTAGTCAAGGCTATGGTTTTTCCAGTGGTCATGTATGGATGTGAGAGTTGGACTGTGAAGAAAGCTGAGTGCCGAAAAATTGATGCTTTTGAACTGTGGTGTTGGAGAAGACTGTTGAGAGTCCCTTGGACTGCAAGGAGATCCAACCAGTCCATCCTCAAGGAGATAAGTCCTGGGTGTTCATTGGAAGGACTGATGCTGAAGCTGAAACTCCAATACTTTGGCCACCTCATGCGAAGAGCTGACTCATTGGAAAAGACCCTGATGCTGGGAAAGATTGAGGGCAGCAGGAAAAGGGGACGATAGAGGATGAGATGGCTGGATGGCATCACCGACTCGATGGACATGAGTTTGAGTAAACTCCGGGAGTTGGTGATGGACAGGGAGGCCTGGCGTGCTGCGATTCATGGGGTTGCAAAGAGTCAGACACAACTGAGTGACTGAACTGACTGAATATATTTTTAGCCAATAATCTAAGTACTTTATATGCATTATTTCAGCTAATTCTGTCAACAACGTCTGAGTTGCATTTTATTATAATTCCAACTTACAGATGATGAAACTGAGGATCAGATTAAGTAGTTCTCTGAAGCTCACACAAGCAGTCACAAGCAAGATCTGGATTCAAATTTAGGATTCCCAGCAGCCCTGAATATCAAAATTACTCTTTGTAACTTCACTTTTAGTCTTTCTAACCAAGGATAAAGAGAAATCTGTTGTTACCAACAACATAAATAATGTGATAACAACTGTGTGAATTTGGAAAAAAGGCATTATGAGTTTGATAACCAACAGTGTACTAAACAACCAGCAACCGAGAAAAGAATTTTCAATCAACCAATGTCAACAGAGACATTATGTAATAATGTCTAATGTTTAATACATGTCCAATAATGTCTAAAATAAATTAGGTCACTAGCTTTTTCAATAAAGGAATAATTTATCCAAAAAAAGATATTTTCATTTACGAATACATGTATAAAGTGGACATACTCATTCTCAAGAGCACAAAAAAAGTAGTTGGCATTAAAATTTTGAAAGGAAAATGACTACAGTTGATGACACTGGTGAATTTCAACTCAGATTCTTGATCAAATAGTCATCTTGGTATGGGAATCACAAATAGCTTCAACTTTGTCTCATGTCTAGATTGCTTCAGCTTCCATTCATTTTGCCAGTTTTACTTGAGTTGTGTTTTTATTTCTTTTTGACAAGTTTGAGTTATTTTTGAAAAGTTAAGTCTTTCCCCTTCCATGCAGCTTCCTTCTTTTTTAACAGTGGACCCTATCTCACTGAAAAATAATAATAATAATAAGGCCTTTAATAAAGCAGCCAGTTACTTGATGGCAAGGTAACTTTACAGTTTCTTATCTGGATCACAAAATCATAGGACTTTCTAACGAAGAAGAGTAATCATTCAAAGTAAATATACATGAAAAGCTACCAACCACTTCAATTAATTAAAGGAATAAAATACAAACAACACAAGCCATTTTTTTTTTTACTTAACAAAGATGAAATACCAAAATACTGTTGGTGTTTCCTAGGTTAGCAATTAGGCATTAAAATTAAAATTTTTAAATTCCTATTAAAATTACTTGTCAGAATAATTTCAGTTCTAGACTAAAATCATAGAATTTTAGAGCTGAAAGGGAATTTATTAGAAATATCCAGACCAACTCCATCATTTCCAAATGAAGAAACTGAGGCACAGAGAGCTACCCAAGATCATACAGACAAACACTGGTAAATTCCTTTCATCTTTCCCAAGATTTCTGCTAGAATTTGGTCCAGGATCTTCTAGTCGTGAATTTAAAATCTCCTATCTTCAGAAAAAAACCAAGATTTTTCTAATGCCTAAAGTTTTATGTAACATATTAACCAACTTACTTCATTGTCCCAGAACCACTGAAGGAAATGTTCCAATGAGCTAAATGTTTTGAATAACAGTATAATGACAAATTTGAACCTATCTTGTCTTTTAAAACCTATTGTCTTTTAAAAAATCATTGAAATATAGAGCAAACACTTTAAAAAACACCTGCTACCATGATGTTCTCTGAAATATAAAGTTTCTGAAATACAGAAACCTTGTCTTGGTTTCCATCTTTGTACCAAGGACAGCGCCTACCACCCAGGAGCTACTCAATGAATTCAATCACTGAAGAGGTAAGAATTCCAAATATCATGAAAAAAATTCTTAGAAGATACCCCATATGTGAAAAGTATTAGTGAAAAGAATGGAATGTAAGACAGTAAAACCCACCTTAAAGTAATGTCAGGTTGCTCCTGACATACCCTGACATACTCCAGGGGTTACCCTGGGCTCTGGAAATTCAAGCCTGGCTCAGGACATCTGCTCAGACCACATACTCACACACGCACTCCAAGAACTCAAGCAGCTTTTCCTCCCTGCGGGGGTGTTCTTAGGCTCAGCCCAGCTGCCCAACAAATCCCATGTCACAACTGAAGCCCTGAAGAAATTTCTTGTCCTCAAGTTTAAAAAAAAAAATAGCTTTTACCAAAGAAAATCCATTCTCTTCGTGTGGGAAGGGCCTTGCTGTCACCTAGGCATGAGGGGAAGAAAATGGAATTAGATGTATTTAAACATCCCATTTTCTGGCTCCCTTCTAAAGCCAGAAAAGAACTCAGTCTCTGTTTCTAAAAGATCATAAAAGCGTAAATGATCGCAGCTCAATGTGCTGTTCATAAAGGCATAATCATCACCTCTTCTTACTCACTGAGCCTCTCTTCATTATGATATCCCTATGGGCAGAAATCTATCTCAGTCTCATCCAAGCCCTACAAACACCATCTAAGAGAAGTTAATTAGGCAATAGGCTATATGGTGGCAGTTCCCTAAGACTGAGTCCAAGATCTGCTTCTTACTAGCTATGTGAGCTTCAGCAAATCACGTGACTTCTCTGTTTTCACTTAGCAGCAAAATGAGGGTAATACAAGTACCTATCTCATAGTACCACAATGTGTCTTAAAAAGATACTATGTGCAAATGCTGAGTAAGCTTTACATTTTGTTGTTGTTGTTGTTGTTGTTTGTTTGTTTCTTTTTGGCCACTCTAGGCAGCATGCAAGATCTTTGTTCCCCAACCAGGAATTGAACCTGTGCCCCCTGCAGTGGAAGCGTGGAGCCCCAACCACTAAACCGGCAGGGTATTCCCAGTAAGTTGTCATTTGTATTGCTAACTACTTCAGGTAATCAGCTATGGCCTTTTGTCCCCATTGCCATTGGAACATCTCCATACTGACACATTTATCACATTTTCTCTTACAGTGAGGGCCATCCTCCCCCAAGAAACTTACTAACTCCACAGTGACAAGCCTTGAAAAACCTTTCTCTAAACACTCCAAACAACAATAATAATGTCAGCTAATGTTTACTAAGGGCCTACTCTGTATGTAGCATTTGCCAAGCATGTTATATGTGCTACCTTAAGTACTTATATAATCTTGCAACGTAGATTTCATTGTCAACTTCATTTTCTAAAAGTGAAAACTGAACCTCGGAGAATGAAGGGGCGTTCCCAAGATCACCCAGCTAATAAGTGATGAGGCTATGATTCATATTCAGGTAGTCTGTATCCATACAGAATTTCATTCAATACTCTAAAATGTTCTCTCCCCTTTTAGAAATCCATAGGTAGCCCACCTGGGTTTCACCATCCTCTAACTTTCCGTGTGACTTAACATTAAATCTTGAACTAGACTCCCCAGTCCTTGAGAGCAGGGTCATCCTCCTACCCTTGGGTCCAGTAGAACACCTAATCTGATGCCTATACCTACTGAGTCGTTGCTAGTTGAATATCTCCCTCATTCCAACAGTCATCATATAAAGCAACTACAGTTGTTTCAGATGACCTCATCTCCTACCACGCTCCCTCTCACTCACTCTGGTTGAGACTCACTGCCCTCCTTGCTCTTCCTTAAATACACCAGGCACACATCCACTTTGAGAAATTTGCATTTGCTGGTTTTGTTTCCTGGAATGTTCTTCCCACAAATATCCATGGGGTTTACCCTCTCTTGCCTCTTCTAGACTTTGCTCAAAAGTTCCCTTCTCCAGGACTTTCCCTGACTCCTTGTTTAAAATTAAAACCTCCTCATTTCCTCAAGTTATTTAAAATGGAATTACCATATGATCCAGAATTCCTACTTCTGGGTATATATCCAAAGGAAATGAAACTATTATCTTCTTAAAAATGCTTATTGGAGTATAGTTGATTCACAATGCTGTATTTCAGGTGTGCAGAAAAGTGAATAAGTTTTATTTACATATACACACACACACACACACACACACACACACACACATATATATATATACTAAATGCATGCTACATCACTTCAGTCATGTCCAACTCTTTGCAACCCCATGGACTGTAACCTGCCAGGCTCCTCTGTCCGTGGAATTCTCCTGGCAAGAATACTGGAGTAGGTTGCCATTTCCTCCTCCAGGGACACACACACACACATATGTGATATATATATATATTTATATTTATATATCTTCACTCTCCACTCTTTTTTAGATTCTTATCCCATTTGGCCATTACAGAGTATTGAGTAGAATTATCTGTGCTATACAGTAGGTCCTTATTAGTTATGCATTTTATATATAGTAGTATGTATATGTCAATCCCAATCTCCTAATGAAAACATTATCTTGAAGACATATCTGTATTTCCATGTTCATTGCAGCATTATTCACAATAGCCAAGGTATAGCAACAACCCAGGTATTTGTTGATGGATGAGTGGATAAAGAAAAAGTGGCATATACTTACAGTGAAGTATTATTCAGTTTCTAAAAAGAAGGAAATTTGGCCATTTCCAGCAATATGAATGAATCTGAAAGGCATTATGCTAAGTGGAAAAAGCCAGACAGAGAAAGAAAATACTGCATGGTTTCACTTATATGTGGAATCTAAACAAATAAGTCAAACTCACAGAAACAGAAAGCAGAGGTGGGGAAAATAAGGAGAGGTTAGTAAAAGGGTGCAATCTTTTGGTTATAAAGTCTGAGAATCCAGTGAAACAGTGTGACTATAGTTGACAACACTGTACTACATAATTGACATTTGCTAAGAGTAGGACTTAAAGGTTTTCATTTTTTGAAAGGGAGGGGATAAATATGTGAGGTGATGGATGGTGTTAATTAACTCAGTGGGGGAATCCTTTCACAAAGTATACATACATCAAATCATCATGTTGTAAATCTCAAATATTTTACAATTTTGTCAATTATATTTAAATTTTTAAAAATTAAATTGTAACCTCCTTCACTCCACCTCTGCTTTTTTTAATCTCACTGCTTTGCTTAATTTTCTCCATGGAACTGATCACCTTCCAATAGACTGTACACTTTCCTTTTTTGTTTTGTTGAACACCTATTCCTCCCCACTAGAATATAAACTAGTTTAAAAAAAAAAAAGACTGGGACCCAAACCCTAGTGCTCTTTCTATGACATCATATTAAATTCTTATTTCTGATATCCCCAGAACAGAGACTTCTGCCAGTTCTGTTGGCTGCTCTCTCCTAAGCATTCAGAATATGACTTGCAATATAATAGGTGTTTTTAAATATATTTTAATTACCCCCGCTTCCTGCTTGGCCTTGCCTCCTCCCACAGTAGAAACTCTGCAAAGAAAAAGAGCTTCACTTCCACTTTCTGGGTCTTACAAGCAGCCTAAGGAGCAGCTGTTTTCTTCTAACAGCCCAGAAATTACTGAGAAGTCCATCTCTCTCACTGGGCAAAGCCAGGCTTTCAGCTGTGCATATAGGCCAGGAATAAAGTCTAATAAGGCAGTTGAGGCCAAGTGGCCTTCACTGAGGAGGATAAAAATCAGTGGGAAAACCAGTCAGGCTCAACCTGAATTACACAATTTGTTACTGCAAAGTATGAGTCTGTTTCTCCAAAAGAAACACAGTCTGGAAAATGAGCAGACCTGTGGTCCGAGGAGCATTATCCCAACAGGAAGAAGTCCCATTCAGCAGTGAACTCTCCCCGCTTCACCACCTGTTGGACAGGACAAAAGACCAAAGCCTGCAGACCAAACCGCACTGTACCTTGCACTCAGGCTTTCTAAGTTGAAAGCAGTGTGCTATATATCTTTTCCCGTCAACCATTAAAGTGACTTTCATTTGCAGCATGGTACCTATTTCACCTCGGAGTTGTCTAAGGCTTTAGAAACCTCTCCTCACCATCAACGTCTCCAAGGTCCATGGAGGGTGAATACAGTCTAACTCAAAGGGACATCTTTATCTTCATGAGAAAAGAGGCTGCCATCCAGTGACCTACTCTAATTGGAGTCTCCAGGTACCCTCTTTCACTCTCCATCCGGGCAGAATCAGGGTGCAGAGTCCCATCTGGTGAGAAAGAAGAAGTGGGAGTCCCAGCACTGCCTCTTTCACTTCATCATTAGACCTTTGGCGAGTCAGTTAACCTCTCTGGACCTCAGTCTTACTGAGCACCTATTATTATGCTAAAAAGAAGGAAGTAATAATGTCAGTTGAAAGCAGAGCCAGAATTCAAACCCAGTTCTCAAAGCCTGTGACCTTAATTCCTACTTTGTATCACCTCCTTCATCCACCTTGACAGTCCAGTTCTTTCCCTCTAAAATTTTAGTTTCTCTTCTCTCAAACAAGGAATCTTTTTTTTTCAAGTTATGTGGATGGTTTTGACAAAACAACACATTTGCTTCTTTGATATCATCTGAAATAATCACAGTCGCTACTGGGCATCGTGCTTCCGATAAAAAAGGCAAGTGTAAACATTATGTCTTTCCAAGACTCAATTTACACAAATTACATATGAGATGAAGCAGGCCAAAGAAAGGCATCGTGTCTGGAGAAGAGAGAGACGGTAAAAGCGGCAGAAAACAGCCCAAGCGCAGCCCAGAAAGCTTTAAAATGTGATGTAGCAGAAAGGGGGTGGAGAGTGTAGACTGTGAAACATTCTCCTCTTTTACAATGTCGCTATTTTCTGGTTTAATTAGAATCAGATAGTGTGCAATATAATCATCACCTGATAACATAATTCCATCAAACATGGAAGAGTAATATTCAACTGACTGAAGCATGAACATAATTCACCTCAAGCAAGAGAGAGAAATTGTATTAGCAAAGTGCCGCCAGATTCACTAATTAATTTGCTATATTATGCATGACAGGAAACAGCATAGAACAGAAAAGAAAAGCCTGATTTTTCTGAGTTAGGGAGGTAGCAACGGACGTACTTCCCCATAAATTATTTCTGCAATGGGTTCATTATTTGACCAGGAATTGGCTGAAAGGGGATTTCACAGGGTAGAACGAGAACACAGTGATGAGCTGGTGGAGTTGGTGTACTTATCCAGTTAGCAAATGTCAAAATCACTCTGCTTTACCACTAGCTATCTTCATTTATAGATTTCTTTCTCCACTGAAGCGCTCATCTGTACCCTGCTTCAATACAAACCTAAGAAATGGGCAAATTAGCAGGTGTGTCCTTTGGCCAATTCATCAGTACAGGTTGATAGCATTCAGCTCTATTGCATTTCTTTGTCTCCCGTTAATTGCTGGATTTCTAAAGAAGGCAAACAAAATAATGTCGAATTTTTATTGTCTCACCTTGAAGGGATAGACACTCACAAGGATTAAATTTTAAGTGCATCCTTCAACCTATATATTGATAAAAATTCATTGTGATCAATTAATTGAGATCAATTGTGCACGCCTTCAAATTATTTATGTACAACCTTCTCACATAGTGATTAAGATTTTAAACTCTGGATTCAGATAAACCTGGGCTCAAGTCTTGGCCCTTTGCCACTGCACAATCTTGGTCAGGTCACTTGTAAGTCTTTCTAAGCTTCAGTTTTCTCATCTGTACTCCAGAGCTATAATAATTACGTCTACCACTTTGAGATAATACTCCCCAAGGACAGTTGAACCTGTCACCTGTCCCCAAGACAGTTGAACCTGTCACCTTGTCATTCTGCCATATTGCTGTTTCTGTTGCTTTTGGGGCCCAGATAACAGTGTAGTGAGTGGGACACAGCTGGCCTCTGCTGAAGATCCCACTGTCCAGAATGGAACAGGCCTTTTTTTGTTGTTCACTACAGCTCAGCAGAGACCATTCTGAGAATCTGCAAAAGATTTGAATGTGATGGAAAGAAAGCACAATACCAAGAATAAGCCAGCAAGTTCTATTTTAATCCAACCACATCAATTACTATATTAAATGTAAAATGGTCTAAGTATACACCTTAAGGGAAAGAAATTGACAGGCTGGATTTAAAAAAACAAGACCCTACTCTATGCTATTTACAAGGAATTCACTTTAAATATAAACACATAGGTAAGCTAAAATGAAAAAATGTATACCATACAAACACTATACAAACTATATATTTTTCCATCTTTTTTAAAATTTATTTATTTTTTAATTGAAAGATAAATGCTTTACAGAATTTTGTTGTTTTCTGTCAAACCTCCAAATGAATCAGCCAGAGGTATGCATATATCCCCTCCCAACCTCTCTCCCATCTCCCTCCCCATCCCACCCCTCTAGGTTGACACAGAGCCCCTGTTTGAGTTTCCTGAGACGTACAGAAAATTCCCAATGGCTATCTATTTATATATATATGTGATTAACAGAACAACTTCAAAACACGTGAGGCAAAACCAATCAAACTGAAAGGAGAAATAGACAAATCCACAAGTTCACCTGGAGACTTTAGTTTTTCTCCCAGTAAATGATAGAACAAAGGGCTTCCCTGGTGGCCCAGTGGTAAAGAATCCACCTGCCAATGCAGGAGATGGGGGTTCGATCCCTGGGTCAGGAAGATCTCTGGAGAAAGAAATGACCACCCACTCCAGTATTCTTGCCTGGGAAATCCCCTGGACAGAGGAGCCTGGAGGGCTACAGTCCATGGGATCACAAAGAGTTGGACATAACTTAGTAACTAAACAACAGTAACAAAACAATTGATAGAACAAGTAGAAAATCGGTAAAGATATATAAAAGTATCAGCCAAGTTGGCCTAATTGACACAGAATATTCTACTCAACAACAACAAAATACACATATTTTTCAAGTTCACCTGGATCATTTAACAATATATTCTGGACCATAAAGCTAACTTTGTCAAGTTGAAACGATACGAAGTACATTCTTTCAGTATGGTGGAATTAAATTAGAAATCCATAACATAAATATATCTGAAATTTCTCCAAGTACTTGGAAATTAAATAGCACCATTCTAAATAACCCAGGGATCAAAAAAAAACATATAAAGGAAATTGGTAAATATATTGAATTTTATTTTGTTTTAAAAAGCTGACACATCAAAATGTATGTTGTTGTTCAGTTGCTAAATCTATCAGATATAATCCCTTGAATCTACTTGTCACTTCCAAGGTAGAATCATAAGGGATTTGATTTAGGTCATACCTGAATTTCCCAGTGGTTTTCCCTGCTTTCTTCAATTTAAGTCTGAATTTGGTGATAAGAAGCTCATGATTTGAGCCACAGTCAGCTCCAGGTCTTGTTTTTGCTGACTGTAAAGAGCTTCTCCATCTTTGGCTACAAAGAATATAGTCAGTCTGAAGCCTAGGGTGTGGGCATAGAAAAGAGTCTCAGTGGCTCCAAGTTGGAGACTGCGTAGAGAGGGGAAGTGTCCACAGGAGCAGCAGCCTGGCCTGGATGTGCGAACCTAGGCAAGGAGAAAAGAGTGTCCACTCAGAAGGGTGGCCTGGCCAGAGCAGCCAGAGTCTAAATAAGGTGTGGAGAGCTGAGGAGGGTGAGAAGGGCATGGTGAGTGGAAAGAGGTTGAGTAGCAATAGCTACATAAAGGAGGACTGATCAAGTAAGTATAGTTGTACATGGGAGATTAGATGGATGTGTGCTCATCTTCTTCTGCAAGAATACCAAAATCGCAACTAGCTGCTGAACAACTATCAACAGGATGATGTTGGAACCCACAAAAAAAAAAAAAAGATACCCCACATCCAAAAATA
Organism: Cervus canadensis; assembly: GCF_019320065.1. NCBI lineage: Eukaryota > Metazoa > Chordata > Mammalia > Artiodactyla > Cervidae > Cervus > Cervus canadensis. The sequence continues at coordinate 12,264,854 of NC_057417.1, read as the reverse complement.
AAGGAGAAGTAGCAATGAAACAGTAGAAGGGGTGCAATCATATTAAAACGTGTGAGACATAGATAATAATGTTTAGAGGGAAATCTATACCATTAAATGGGCTTCCCGGGTGGCACAGTGGTATAGAATCCACCTACCAATGCAGGAGACGCAGGTTCAAGTCCTAGGAGGAAGATCCCCTAGAGTAGGAAATCACAACCCATTCTAGCATCCTTACCTGGGAAATTCCATGAAAAGAGGAGCTTGGTGGGCTACAGTCCAAGAGGTTATAAAGAGTCAGATACTACTGAACAACTAAGCACATGTGCACTATACCCTTAAATACTTGTCAGAAAATAAGGAAAGTTTCAAATCATGGCCTAAGCATGCACCTTAAGAAACAAGAAAAAAAAAGGAAAATAAATTAGACCCGAATACGAGCAGAAGGAAGGGAACAACAAAGGAGAAGGCAGAACAATAAAATTGAAAACAGAAAAGCAGTAGGGAAAAAAAAATTAGTGGAACCAAAAGTTGATTCTTCTAAAAACTCAGTAAATTTAATAAACCCTAGCCATACTGATGAAGAAGAAAAAAAGAGAGTAGACACAGTTTATCAATATCAAGAAATAAAGGACTGTCTTGATGGCACATTGGATAAGAATCCTCCTGCCAATGCAGGGGACATGGGTTCAGCCCCTGGTCAGGAAGATTCCACAGGCCAAGGAGAAACTAAATCCGGGTGTCACAACTATTGAGCCCATGGTCTAGACCCCATGAGCCACAACGACTGAAGCCCATGAGCCTAGAGCTTGTGCTATACAGCAAGAAAAGCCCCCGCGATGAAAAATGTGAGCACTGCAAGGAAGAGTAGCCCTCTCTCAGCACAACGAGAGAAAGCCTGTGCACATCAGTGAAGACCCAGAACATACATAAAATAAAATAAAAAACACTGGTTTCTCTTTAAAAAATGAAAGAAAGAAAGAAATTCCATGGGCAAGTATCAGAAAACCCAATGTGATTAAGATGGCAGTTCTCTCCAAATTGGTCTATAGACTCAACGTCATTCCTATCAAAATCCTGGGTGCTGTTTCCCAAAAGATGTGACTAAAATATGTATATGAAAGCAAAGGACCTAGTGTCTCCAAGTAATTTTGAAAAAGAACTGTGTTAGATGACTTGCATGTTCCAATTTCAAAACTTATGTGAGTATTTACAAGAACATTAAAAGACATGAAACAGAAAAAGTATGTACAAGATCTGTACTTGTACTTGTACCAAACTACAAATGCTAATGAAAGAAATCAATGATAACCTGAAAAAATAGAAATACACACTTGGTTCATGGGCTGAGAGACTCAGTGTTAAGTTGCCAATTCTTCCCAGGTATAAATTCAGTGCAATTTCAATCAAACTCCCAGTAGGGTTTTTTTGGTATAAATGAACACCTGATTCTACAATTTATATAGGAAAGCATAAGAACAGCAAAAACAACTCTTAAAAAGATGAACAACATTGGAGACCTCATATTATCTTATTTCAAGACTTACTATAAAGCTACAATAATTCAAGAGGATGTGGTATTATTTATAAAATAAACACAGAGTTCAATAGAACAGAATAGGGAACCCAGAGACAGACCTATGCAAATATGGTTAAATTGTTTTCCATAAAGGTGCAAGAGCAATTCAGTGGTACTGAAATAATTATTGCACATTTATATGCAAAATAAGGAACCTTGATCCTGATGCTGCATTATCTGCAATAATTCACTCAAAATGGATCAAGAAATTAAATAGACGATCATAGACATAAATATAAAACCTAAAACATCTGAAGGAAAACATGGCAGAAAGTCTCAATAGTCTTGAGTTAAGCAAAGATATTTTATATGATACCAAAAGCATAAAAGAGCTGACTCATTGGAAAAGACCCTGATGCTGGAAAGATTGAAGGCAGGAGGAGAAGGGGACAACAGAGGGTGAGATGGTTGGATGGCATCACCGACTCAATGGACATGAGTTTGAGCAAGCTCTGGGAGTTGATGATGGACAGAGAAGCCTGGTGTGCTGCAGTCCATGGGGTTACAAAGAGTAGGACACGACTAAGTGACTGAACTGACTACCTGAAAAGCATAATCCAAAAAAGACACATTTGACTTGACCAAAAATGAAAATGTCTCTCCAATATCCAATGCTAAGAGAATGAAAACGCAAGTCACAAACTGGGGCATATCTGATAGTTGTACTTATCCAGAATATATAAAAAACACTTAAAACTCAATAATAAACAAGCAACTCAATAAAACATGGGCAAAAGATAGGAACAGACCCTCCACCAATGAGAATATGTGAATGACAAATTAGAACCCCCAAAGAAGATCAACATCATTAGCCATTAACTAAAACCACCATGATATACTACTACCCACCTATTAAAGAGGCCTTTTTTTTTTTTAACTGACAATACCATATGTTGACAAGAATGTGAAGCAAAAAAAAAAAAAAAGAATGTGAAGCAACTAGTTAGAGCACTTGTACATCAAGTGGGAATGTGGTACAGATACTTTGGAAAGTATTCTGGAAGTTTCTTGTAGATTTCAGCATTTATTTACCATATGATTCAGCAACCCCACTCCTAGGATTTAGCAAATGAAATAAAAATGTATGTTTACACAAAATCCTGTATGTAAATATTCTGGCACCTTTTTCATAGTCATTCAAACTTGGAAACAATCTAAACATCCTGCAGCTGGTGAATGGATAAACTGTGCTATGTATACAATGAACTCAATAATGAAAAGGACTGAACTATTGACATATAACAGCTTTATGAATCTAATATGCTAAGTGAAAGAAGGCCACAATCCCATTAAAATGACGCTCTTGAAGAGACAAAACTATAGAGACAGAAAACAGACTGGTGGTTACCAGAGGCAGGGGGTAGAAGGAGGGCTGACTACAGAGACACAGGAGATGATTTTGGGGGGTGATTAAAATCACCTTGATTGAGGTGGTGATACATATGCTTGTCAAAATTCACAAAAGAAAAAATTCATATTACCAATGCTTTCTGATTTCAAAACTTACTACCATTTATAATAGAACCAAAAGACATGAAATGTTACATATCTTTTAAAAATTGAGTTTTACTGTATGTGAATTATATTTCAATAAAAAAGAGTGCATTTTCCTGTATGTAAACTGTACCTCAGTCTTCCCTGGTGGTTCAGCAGTAAAGAACCCACCTGCCAATGCAGAAGATGTGGGTTCAATCCCTGGTTTAGGAAGACCCCTAGAGTAGGAAATGACAACCTACTCCAGTATTCTTGCCTGGGAAATCCCATTGACAGAGGAGCCTGGCAGACTACAGTCCATGGGATCACAAAGAGTCAGACATAACTTATCAACTAAGCAACAGCGAACTATGCCTCAATATTTTTCAAACGTGATGTCTATTTCTCATCTTATTGAGGGCAGGAGGAGAAGAGGGCGACAGAGGATGAGATGGCATCAGTAGACATGAGTTTGAGCAAACTCCAAAGATAGTGAAGGACAGGGAAATGGTGCAAATCCATGGGGTCTCAAAGATTCGGGCACAACTTAGCGACTAAACAACAACAAAGTATCTAGAACCATATCTGGCCCATGATAGATGCTTAATAAATATTTATTCAGTCATTGTCATTACACTGACTTTTTGTCTTTGCTGTGGCTGTTGTTTTTGTCTGCTCAGCACCTTACACCCCACTCCTTCTGGTTATAATGTCAGCTCCCTGGCCTCAACAATCTGGCCTGCCATCATGAGCATGTGACAAAGATTTGGCCAATCAGAGTCTTTTCTTGGGCTTTTTTCCACAGCTGAAACTAGTGATAAAAGGAGCTCTTTTCCTTTCTGGTCATAGACAAGATGCCAGATCAGCCTGAAGCAATGCCTTCTTCCATCAGAGAAGCTGGTCCAGAGCCGGAAACAGACATGAAGGGGAGAAGCAGAAACGAGAGAGAACTGATGTGAGTCCTTGGACTCTGTTGTCCTGAGACCAAAGCCACTCCTGCCTTTTCCTAGGTGTGGTTACACGAATCAGTAAATATTACCCCTCTCTAAATAAAAAGAGTTTCTATCACCTACTAACAAAGATTTTGAAACCCAATAGTAACAGTAACAATGAAGCCAACATTGATTAACTGCCTGCCCTCTGCCAGCCACATTTTACCCACCTACCACATTCAGCCCTCCCCCAAACCTATGAGTTAGGCACTCTTTTTAACCAAATTTTATAGAGGAGAAAACTGAGGAAACTCAGAGACCAAGTCATTCATCCAAGGTCTCACAGTAGTTGCAGAAGTAGAGTGAGTATCCATATGGCATTGGTACCATTGATTTTTCTATCCTTTAAATCATTTAAGAGGGAAACTCTAAACTCTAAAACAAGGAGATTGAACCAGTCAATCCTAAAGGAAATCAACCCTGAATATTCACTGGCTAGACTGATGCTGAAGCTGAAACTCCAAAACTTTGGTCACCTAATGCAAGAATGGATTCATTGGAAAAGACCCTGATGCTGGGAAAGATTGAAGGCAGAAGGGGAAGGGGTGATGAGAATGAGATGGTTGGGTGGCATCACCCAATCAATGGACATGAGTTTGAGCAAACTCCAGGAGATGGTGAAGGACAGGGAAGCCTGGCATGCTACAGTTCATGGGGTTGCAAACAGTCAGACACAACTTAGCAACTGAACAACAACTGATTTACAGCCATGGTCTTCAATGTAGCTGCACATTAGAATCACCTGGAACACAAAACAATTCTATTGGCCAGGCCACATCTCGAGACCAGCTAAATCAAAATCTCTGTGTTAGAACCCAAATGTCAATAAATTTTCAGAGCTCCTCAGTGATTGCAACACACGGCCCAGGTTGAGCCCCCTGTCTCAAGGTTTAGATTTGTCTTTCTCATCAAAGGCACCCCCTCATCCCCTTCCCTGCACTACAACAAAGAGAGAAATATGCTTGATCTTCCACAGAATGAATCAGAATCTATAAGTTCAGATTTCCAGAAATTCTATAATTAAATTGGGGTCTCAGTTAAAAATATTTTCAAGGGAGAAAAATAAGACTTCTGTGCAAGAACTTTTAGGAAAAAACATATAGAGTATCAGCATATAATTTATTTTTATCATATTTTTTTTTCAGGCCCCAAAGGGAGGTCACCAGAAGTAGAACCCTAAACTTTACTAAGTTCCCAGTGATGCAGGGCTTTTACCAATACAACCAGCCATCAAAACAGGAAAGATGAAGGAATAATATTATCTGAGCCTCGGTGACACCATAATTATTCCACATTTGGGTTTTAACCCCTGAATCTTGATTCTTACATAATAGCAATAATAACAACATGCGTCACCCAGACAGTGGGGCTTTCTGCCATATTTTCATCCCATTTTCAGGGAATGTCTAAAAGGACAAAGCCTTTTTCTTTGGGGGAGACTTGCAGACAGACAGAACTTGGGATCTGTCACTGTGTGTATCCATCAGTCTGTCAGTGGGCTGTAAGGAATTAATTCATCACTCCCTTATTCTTCCCTTCTCCTGCAAGGAGAGTTGCTACTGCCATTCTCAATTTAGCCTTTTAGACAGAAATAAAGCTGTGCCTTTCCCAGTAACGAGTGTTATTATATTCTCCTGATGAGGCTGAGCTATGTGGGATTCTGGCCCCTGGGACAGAAAACATTAGTCTGTACCTGCTGGAAGGATTTGGATTCATCCTGCCAAGTAGTCATGACCTTACACTATCCTTCCAGCTTTAGGACTCCAGCCCCTGTAGAGGAGACAGCCCCATGCCCAGGTCACTTTTTGTAAAGATAATTTTTTTCATAATGTTAAATCTGTGTGCACTGGTAGATGGGATATATAGTTAGAAGCCAGTTGGCATGGAGGTTAAAAAGATGAGACCTGGACCCAGGCAAGCTTGGGTTATGTACTAGTTTTCTCCGGCTGCCATAATAAAATACCACAACCCACATGGCTTAAACAAGAGAAATTCATTTTTTTCCTCATAGTTCTGGAAGGCAAGAAGTCCAAGATCAAGGTGCTGGAAAAATTCAGTTTCTGGTGAGACTTCTCTTCCTTGCTTACAGAGAACTATCTTCTCTCTGTGTCCACACACAGCAAAGAAAGAGAGAGATCTCCAATGTCTCTTTTCCTGTAAGGACACCAGTCCTATCAGACTAGGTACCCACCCTTAGGACCTCATTTAACCATCTAGTCAGAGCTATAATTTTTCCAGTAGTCAGGTACAGATGTGACAGCTGGAAATAAAAAAGGCTGAGCACCGAAGAACTGATGTCTTCAAACTGAGAAGACTCTTGAGAGTCCCTTGGACAGCAAGAAGATCAAACTAGTCAATCCTAAAGGAAATCAGTCCTGAATATTCATTGAAGAACTGATGCTGAAACTGAAGCTCCAATACTTTGGCCACCTGATGTGAAGAACTGACTCATTGAAAAAGACCCTGATGCTAGGAAAGATTGAAGGCAGGAGGAGAAAGGGACAACAGAGGATAAGATGGTTGGATGACATCACCGACTCAATGGATATGAGTTTGAGCAAGCTCTGGAAGATGGTGAAGGACAGGGAAGCCTGTAAAGGTATTAGCACAACACTTCTCACATAGTAAGCATTTTTTTAATTACCATTTTTATTTAGTTTGGCAACTGAAGTTCAAGCAACAATGGATTTAGTGAAGCAATGAAGTGAATTTGGATATATTTTGAGGGCCCCGTGTTTCCTCACAGCCCCTGGCCCCATCACAGAACTCCCAAGGACTCAACCTTTCCTCTCCAGGATGAAACCAAAGTCAGGATCTGCTCCATCTGTTCTCCTCGGTCAGAGCTCATATTTTCACTGAGGTATCATGACCTTTGGAGTCAGTGAAACCTGAGTTCAGATGCAAACTCTGCCGCTCATTAGCTGTGTGACATGACACAAGACTCAGGCTGCCATAACAAAATACTCCAGACTGGGAGACATTTGTTTCTCATGCTTCTGGAGGTTGGGAAGTCCAAGATCAAGATAACAGCCCACTCAGTTCCTGGGGAGACTCTCTCCTAGTTTTCAGACAGCTGCCTTCTCTCTTGGAGAAGGAAATGGCAACCCACTCTGGTACTCTTGCCTAGAGAATTCCGTGGACAGAGGAGCCTGGTGGGCTGCTGTCCACAGAACCAGACATGACTGAAGCAACTTAGCAGCAGCAGCTGTGGCAGCCTTCTCTCTGTGTCCTCAGATGGTAAACAGAGAGAGAGAGAGAGAGCTCTGGCCTCTTCCTCTTCTTATAAGGACACTAATCCCATCAGAGGGGCCCCACCCTCATGATCTCACTTAAACCAGATCACCTCCCAACCTGTACCTCCAAACACCATGGGGGTTGAGGCTTCAACATGTGAACATGGGGACATGAACATTCAGTCAATAACTCTGAACCTGTCTTCATCAGAATTTCTTCCATTGCAAATGACAGAAAACCCAGAGCAAAACTAGATTAGGCACAGAAGTGATTTTGTTGATTCACAAATAGATAAGTCCTGAGATATTCTGGCTCAAGGCATGTCAGGACTCAGATGATGACAACCGGGACCATTCTCCCAATTCTTTATGTTGGCTTTATCCTCCAGTAGACCAAGATGCCCCACCTCCTCTGTGCTCACATTCTACAACCCAAGCCACTGAAGCCAAGAAATATAACAGCAAGTTCTCTAAGCCTCCAACTAAAACCCCACATCGGCTCTCCCTGGTCTCACACACCCACTCCTGAACCAATCACAGGGGCCGGAGGAGTAGCATATTCAGACTGGCCAGTTCTCAGGCACAAGGAGCCAAGAGAGAGTCAGTTCTACTTGAGCTGAGGACTAAGAGCAAAAGAGGGGGTAAATGCTGGGTAAGAAGAGACAGCAGATGACCACTGCACAGCCCCAATCTCCTAGTCTACCCAATGGGAAAAATATACCAAACTCTCAGGATTTCTCTGAGAGCAGAATTAAATATGTGTTATTATAATATTGCATAGCACTAACAGCACAAGTGCTACTAAATATTTACAGAACACATGCACACACACACACCTGTATTCCAATATTCTAATTTCATAAGGCTCTGCCCTTGCTTTCCCCTTCTGTGGCAATCATACATCGCCTGTAAACCACACTAGAAACGATCAGTAGAAAGCATTGTTCAGGCACACTGGCCCTTCCTGAAGCAAGATGTTAATTAATGAGACCCTAGCAGAGATGAGTAACTCTTCCAAATAGACGTCTCCAGACTCGTCCCAGAGGAAGACACCGATGCCCCCTAAATGCTTTGGATGTGGAAGCCACCAAGGTCTCAGGAATTCCCTTCTGAAATGCAGATGGAATAGGAAGGGCTTTATCTTAAACACCAGCTAATAGGTACCGAGCTGTCACTTGGCTCAGCAGCAGGGATTATCTGAAATGGGGCTTGATAGGGACTCTGGAGGGAGAAAGGGATGAAAGACATATCAGGTTTTGACAACAGAGAGAGGAGGAAAGCTGCCTCATCCTGCTTTCAGTTTTTCCTGGGGCACAGGTTTTCACACACTTCTCTTTCAAATTCTAGGCTGCATGAACCATTAAAAGTAATAGTAGCAGCTACTGTTAGAGAGCACTCCCTCTCTCCCCTGCTAGGCCACTCAGGCAGCAAGACTTTATTTAATCCCAGAATCACACTGTGCCTCTGTGTGCCTTGGGCATGTTATAGCAGCTCGATGAGATCCCCTTTTTTCTCAGACAAACATCTAACATTTAAGGGGCGTCGGTAACGTGAATTGTACCATACACAAGCATTTTTAAACATGTATTAACTCATTTAAGCTTCATAATATCTGTATGAATACAATTTTATTTCTATTTATTGAATGAGATTACTAAGATTCAGAAAGGTTAACTAACTTGCCCAAGTCACACTGTTTTCCACTTTTTTCCCTGTTTATTTTGCACCAAAGTGGACAGGCAAGGGATCAAACCAGTTTCAATCCTAAAGGAAATCAACCCTGAAAATTCATTGGAAGGACTGATGTTGAAGCTGAAGCTCCAATACTTTGGCCACCTGATGAGAAAAGCCGATTCACTGGAAAAGAACCTGATGCTGGTGAAGATTGAGGTCATTAGGAGAAGGGAGTGACCAAGAATGAGATGGTTGGATGGCATCACCAATGCAATGGACATGAGTTTGAGCAAACTCTGGGAGACGGTGAAGGACACGAAAGCTTGTCGTGCTGCAGTCCATGGGGTCACAAAAAGTCAGACACGACTTAGTGAATGAAGAACAGCAACAAGGTCACACAGACAGGAATTGACAGAGCCTAAATTTGAACCCAGGCAAAGTCCATGCCCTTGGCCCCTATATTGCCTCCTAACTCTGGGTTCAGCAAGCAGGAAGCTTTCAAACACATTAGCTGTTATTGCTATTTCTCTGTGTTAAGATGAAGATATTAATAGTGCACCCATGCTAAGTTGCATAATCGTGTCTGACTCTTTGCAACCTCACAGACTGTAGCCCACCAGGCTCCTCTGTTCTTGGGGTTCTCCAGGCAAGAATACCAGAGTGGGTTGCCATTTCCTCCTCCAGTGGATCTTCCCAACTCAGGGATCCAATTTGCATCTCTTGGATCTCCTTCATTGGCAGGTGGGTTCTTTACCACTAGCACCACCTGGGTATTTTTATCATCATTATCAACATTAGAAGATTCAATAAAGACATTTTCATTTTGGAAAATAAAAATAATAAAATGAACTACCTTGTGTTATTTACATCTGTATCACCCACATGTATTTAAAAGCAAGCAATAGACACTTACCCAAACACACTCGAGAAAGAATTAATACTTATTGAAAAGAAATTTGGAAGACCACAGAAATGAAGGGGAGATATAAGCATACAGATTTGAAATGGAGCAGGTCTTCCCCCCACATGGTCTTCCCCCCACCAAGCATGTCCTCAGCCTGTCTTTTGTCTATGGAAAAAAATTAGCCAAAGAATAAGTTTTAGTCAGTAAGACAGATACTTGGGCTTCCCAGGTGGTTCGGTGGTAAAGAATCTGCCTGCCAATTCAGGAGACCCGGGTTCGATCCCTGGGTCAGGAAGATCCCCTGGAGTAAGAAGTGGCAACCACTCCAGTATTCTTGCCTGGAGAATCCCATGGACAGAGGAGCCCGATCAGCTACAGTCTGTGGGGTTGCAAAGACACGACTAAGCAACTGAGCACATAGCCAAGACAGATACAGGTGTAGAGACAGGGATGTTGATAGATGTGTTAACCAAATAAAGGACTCCTTTTACATTGTATATGTGACTCAAATCATCACGGTGTACACTTTAAATATCTTACACTTTTACTTGTTAATTAAATCTCAATAAAGCTGAGTTTTTTTTTTTTAAAGAAGTGAGAAGGAGCAGAAACTCATCAACAACCTCAAAATCAAATAATGTTGTTTCTATCATCTCCCACCCCTGTGTGTCTTGGCTCAAGACTCAAGTTCCCAGAAAAGAGAGCTTGATGGACCAGTGAGGGTCACAGACCCAGCCCTCTAGCCAAGCAGAGGAAGGATGGGGGAGTTCCATGATTGACAGTCACATCAGAGCCCGGCAACGCACACAGGGGAGTTCCCCAAGGAAAGTGACCTTGAGCAAACAGAAAGAACCAGTGGCATACAGAGTCACTCCCATAGCACCAGGGCTCCTTCTAAAAGTGACAGAACCTCGTCGGAGGGGAGGTCCTCATCTAATCTTTAAGATCTGCCATTAGAAGAGCTTCCAGACAGGCACAAGGGGCTACAATAAACATAACACAGATAATGTTACACCAGTTAAGAGTCTGACATGTCTCAGACCCTCCTTGAGTTTCAAGGCCAGAGCTGGGAAGGACCTTCAAGGTACTTAAGCAGCTTCCCAAGGTGCAACACCCAGAAGAAAATGCTAACTGGATTTATGGGGCACGTTATTGATAAACCCAATGTCCATGTGTCATAATTTAATACTCTGAAGACTCTAATGGCACTGAAGGCTTTGTATTAACTAGAGAGACCCTGAACCTGATTTATATGTTGAGTGCAAATTGCTCCCAGGGGCACCCGCAATGACAGGTCTAAACTACCTCTTGTGTCTTTGCTTCTTGACTCCTTCGTTTGTGTTTGAAACAATTCTCTAGGCAGTATGTCCTTTGCAATGTCATCATTGCTTGTTACATCTGTGCTGACAGCTGGACGTAAAGGTATATCAGAGGTGGAAGCACACCCGTGAAGTGGACACAGTCAGTGCCGGACATGGTTAAAATACTTCAGAAAGAGATATCACTTCCCCATCCTTCCCTAAGAGTTGGTTTCAAGATATAACAAAGCCATTTATTTCCACATTTGGTAACAAAAACATGAAAGCTGTAACTCCTACCTTCAATGTTTCTCACAGACAACTGGAGATTGAGCATGTTAGAAAATGTACTAAAATAGAAGTGAAAAGACCTAAGGTTCTTACCTGTCTGGGCTACTTATCTATTCGAACAAGCATACCACTTACCCTCTTTGATTCCCAGTTTTTTCATCTAAAAGATGCAGATAATAGTAAATTTACACCTATACCAATGGCCATTAGGAAGTTCAAACTAACTAAAGCACATAGAATTGTGTAATCAGTAAATTCAGTATGATTCTCACATTCATGATGATTATCATACATTTCTCGAGCATCAATTATTCACAGGCTCATGCTGAAGACTTAAGATTTGAATCCACTATAGTGTTTGAGACTTCAAACAAAGAAATTCCCATTTGTTTTGCTCTGCTAAGGCCATGTAACAAAATACCGCAGGCTGGGTGGCTTGAACAACAGAAATCTATTCTCTCACCATTCTGGAGGCTGGAAGTTCAAGATCCAGGTCAGTTTCCAGTGAGACTGCTCTGCTTGGCTTGTAGATGACATCTTCTTGCTGTGAACTCCCATGGCCTTTTCTCTGTGTGCAAGCAAGCTTGGTGTCTTTTCCTCATTACAAGGACAACAGTCTATTAGATGAGCCCCCGCACCACCACCACGTTATGATCTTTCACCTTTAATTGCCTCTTCAAAGGCCCCATCTCCAAAAACAGAGAGGGAATGCAATTCAGTGCATAGCACTCTTCAAACTGACTAAATGAATTGGAGTGTTACTTTTCATGACATTAAAGGAAATGGGCAAGAGAAGGGACCATCAAGGTTCGCTGATGCAGGTGGTCAATTCTGACATTAGGAACCCAGACCTTCTCTGCACGCTGTGCCCCTGTCCCACTCCACAGCGTGAGCTTGTCCCCAGCGTGGCTCCCCTCACTGACAGGGTTGCCAGCGAAAACTGGCCACTGGGCTTCTTTAATTCAAGTAAGCTGGAGGAGGAAAGTGGGCTTTTCTTTCCCAGAAGCCCTCAGAAAGCCCCTCCTAGCATCTCATTGGCCCAGATTGTCATGCACCCGCCCATCCCCAAGTCAAACTCTGGGAAGAGAAATAGACTCAGTGTGGTTGGATAAACCACCAAGTGTGGGGTCCACCACAGTGCTCACTGTGTTTCCTGTCTTTAAGGAGTATGTATTCTAAAGATGAAAAGACAAAGATACATTTGAAAAGGGGATGCTGGGAGGGTAGGTTTTTCTTTATAATTTTTCCCCTTTTCTTCATGTATATATACTCTTTATAGCCATCTGGTTCAGTTCAGTTCAGTAGCTCAGTCATGTCTGACCCCTTGCAACCCCATGGACTGCAGGGCACCAGGCTTCCCTGTCCATCAACAACTCCCAAAGATTGCTCAAACTCATGTCCATCGAGTTGGTGATGCCATCCAGCCATCTCATCCTCTGTCGTCCCCTTCTCCTCCTGCCCCCAATCCCTCCCAGCATCAGGGTCTTTTCCAATGAGTCAACTCTTCACATGAGGTGGCCAAAGTATTGGAGTTTCAGCTTCAGCATCAGTCCGTCCAATGAACACCCAGGACTGATCTCCTTTAGGATGGACTGGTTGGATCTCCTGCAGTCCAAGGGACTCTCAAGAGTCTTCTCCAGACCACTAGAAAGAAACCTGAATGATGTAGGACAAATATCATGTTTGTGAATATGATATCAAATAATAATTTAATATTGTAAGGATGTTAATTTTCCCACAACATTAAGCCATGGATTTAACACTGTTCTAATGAAAATTCCAGCAAAATTTTTTGAGGAATCTGAAAAGCTGATTCTAAAGTGTATGTGGAAATTTAAAAGGCGTGAATATCTAAGGTAATTTTAGAAAATGAGAGTAAAGATGTATTTTACTAAATATTAAGGCATATTACTAAATCACAGTAATTTTTTAAGTGTGGTTGAGACTCCAGAAACATTCCTACATATGTAAGAGATTTGGTCTCATAGCCCAATTAGGAAAGAATGAATGATTTGGTAGATTTTCATGGGAAAATTGGTTCACTGTATGAAAAAAATAAAATTGGAACTTCACATCTGAAAGTGAAAGACAAATTATAAAAGTTATCAAAGAAAATGGAGGAAATATCTTTACGACTGTAGAAGTGGGAGGTTGCTAAGCAATTTCTAAAAAGGGTCATCCGTAAGTGGAAAACATAAAGTGTTTGCCTACATTAAAATTAAGATTTCTTCTCAGAAAAGGACATCACCCACAGATTTCACAGCTTGTAGACTGTGAAAGGATATTTAAAACTGGGCTGACATTGATAGCTAGAGAAACTCTTTTCCCAAAAAAAAAGGCAAGAAAATTTTAGGAAACTCAATAGAAAAATGGGCAATGTCTATGAAAAGAATATTAACAGAAGAGGAAACACTAATGGATAACAAGTATATGAAGAGATACTCAACCTTGTTAGTAATCAGAGAGAAGCATATTAAACCAACAATGATATATCACTTTACACCCAATCAGATCAGCAAAAATTACAAAGTTGGAGAACATCAAGTGCCAGGGAGAAGTATAAACTAAGCAACTATTCCAAATAGCAATCTCTCAGTACTCAGTGCAATTAACTATCCATCTGCCCAACAATGCCCTGCCTGGGCAAGTGCCCCAGAGAAATGCCCACAAAACTATAAAGATGCAGGCATAAGGCTGTTCCCTATAGATTTCTTTGTGACAGCAAAGACTTTGATGTCCCTTATCTTCTTCTCTAGGTGTATGCACTGTGGTCTGTGCGCACGTTGACTCCCAGGCAACACTCAGAATTTAATGAATTAGCTTTACATAGAACAAATGAAGAGATGTCAAAAATATAGAGTTGAGTGGAGGAGAGTGAAGTTTAGAACCCCAAACCATTTATGTAAGCTAACCAAAACATACAAAGACAACTCTATGTATCTTATCAGTTATGTGCATCTATTATACAGTAACATGTAAATGGGGAATTGGGAAAGTAGATATTGTGGATACCAGAATGAGTGCCTGTGGCTTGGGAGGGGATTTTAAGGAGACTTGGAAATTGAGAAGAACATGTAATAGAAGGAAATAAAAACTTGAGGGATTTGCTCTGAACCAGTAAATGTGAATAAATCTACTCCATGCCCCTGCAGAACCAGCGTTGCTCACCAAGGTGGTGAGGAAACTGCTTTGTATGCATCATTTCATTTAACCCTCACCAAAAATGCTAGGAGGTAAGTATCACTGTTTGTCCCATTTTTGTTTTGAAAAATAAGCCTCAAAAAAAATAAATTAATTAAAGAAAGAAAGAAAATAAATCTCAGTGAGGTTAAGGAGTTTGCCCAAAGCCAGAGAGCAAGTAAATGGTAGGAGATGGGTCTGAAATAGGGCCGCAAGCCTCCAGATTCCACACCCTTAGCATCACATTTACCACCTGTGTTCAGAAACGCCCTCTGCTAGAGTTCAACATAGTAGAACATAACAAAATGCAAGTGTCCTAAATTATTTCACTCACATCTGAATCTAAGACATTCCCTGACACAGACTTATTTTTAGTGGACTAGCAACACCTGACCAAGCCAAACAACAACTTGAGCTCAACAACTTCACAGCTTCTAATGAAAAAACCTAAACAAAAACTGGTTCTTGTGGCCCATCTTTTTGCATGCTGCAGCAACTTGTACCATAGACCATCGTTTCCCAAGTAAGTTGCATAAGATCTTCAATACCATGTGTAAAGTTATATAAGAGTCAAAACCTATGTGAACTCAATACAACATTTTGCTTCACTTTAACGGAAACCCCAAGAGCAAATTTACCTTGCAAAATTATAGTATAGCAGAAAATGAAATCTTGGAACTCCCTGAGAACCAAGTATTAATAACCTTAGATGATATGTGTCACATTGCCTATGCTTGATGAATGTTGAGTAGTGGGTAAAATGAGTGGCTAGATGGGTGGAAGATGGCTGGCTGGCTGGCTGGCTGGCTGGTTGGGTGGATGATGAATGGATGGAGGGTGAGTGAGTGAGTGAGTAAATTATATGCATCTGGACTCCATGGCTGGAAATTTTAACTAATGACAGAACCTAGATGCATTCATGAGTACATCACAGTGATTACAGTATTTCACTCTCTTCCAAAACAAAACAAAACAAAAAAAAGTCCTTGAAAATCTTAGTGCTATTTTAAGCTGGTATTTTCTCTTAACTTTCAGAAAACTCATTAAACTGCCAGTGACTACTCCAAAAGTACAAGCAGCCTGGAGGATGACAGCACTGTGACTTAGTTCAAAAACCATCCTAGGGACCCGGAAGACTTTAGAAATTGCTTCTTGTTTTTTCTCGCCTTGCATTTCTGCCTAGTCTTAGTGTAGGGGGGAAAGATGAAGAGGAAACTCATCATTAGCTTAACAGAACGGCAGAGCTTTCAAACAGAGAGAGCAGCATCAGACCCTGGGCTCAGGTCTCATGTTCTTAAACGCCCTGGGAGATATCTTTTCCTTGAGCTGTCCTTCAGAGCTGTTGGTTCCATCTAAAAAGAGTCCCAGCTTCTGCTGCTATATTCCAAACTCGTGCTCCCCTCCACACTCTGAGCTTGGGTGGTTTTCTTTGCAGAGCTCCTTACACAGCTAAAGTCTCCAGAATTCCAGGTCAGATGTGTCCAGGTTGTAGATCAGGGTTTAAGAGACAATAGAGTTAGAAGTAAAAAATTACAATTCAGGTTCCTGAAATAATCACTTCCATTTCTATAAAAGATTTCCCCACCAGAGTCATTTTTCACTTGAGCTTTATCCAGCACCATTAAACAATGTTTTGCCTGCTCACAAGTTATAAGAGGTTCAAGTACAGATTCAGTAACACAGATGCAGCTTTCTTCTACAAAAAATGGCTTTGCTGTTTTTTTCACGTTAACTCAGCTGAATAGAGCCTATATTGACAAGGACAAAAAGACTGTTGACTCCTCTCTTTAACATATGTATCTTTCTCAATTCTCAATTGAAGGAGGAAATTTCAGAATTATAGGATTATACTTTATGAATGCTTGTTCCTGGCTTCAGGAAATTTCCTTAACCACCCTCAGCTTAAATTTGCTCCTTTGTAAATGGAAAGAAAATAGTTGTCTTACAAGTTGTAAAGATTCTTTTCTTCAGGAAACAGTTTTTGAGAACCTACTCCCTGAAAGACTCTGGAGTGGGTACTGGAGACGAAAGAAAATACAGAGTGATGAGGTCAGGAAGTTCACAGGTGAGAGAGATGCACAGACTCACACTAATAACACAAGTGTCAGCGTAGGAAGGAAGAAAACTAAATTCAGAGTCATTCAGGCTGAGCTGAAATCTCACTTCCAAGTCCTCATTGTAGAACACTGGGAAAACTACTTAACCTTCCTAAGCCCCAACTTATCCACGGAGATAAATAACATTGCCTCCCTCCTGATTTTCTAAGGATTAAATTTGTACTACTTGACGACACTTGGAACAGTGTCCAGACTATAAAAAGTATTAAGTATACAATGACATTCATGAAGTACAACTGGAAACAAGCTGATATGAGTACACGTAAGTGAATCACAGCATTTGATACGCAGAAGGCTCACCATACATGTCCGTCCATGTTCCTGTCTACCTCACCTCTTCTCCCACAAATCAGGTCATTGCCTAATTTGAGCAAGGCAAGGCAAGAACTAGAAATGGACTGAAGATCCTAGATGTGCCAAGCTTGGAGAAGATCCCAATAGCTGGCTGCATGGGATTCTCGGGTTGAATGCTCCCTGGGGCAGAAAGAAGTACAACTGTATTCAGAAGGAGCCACTGAACTGCTGGGCCAAGGTAGGGAAAGACCGGCATAGCACAGGTTGATACCATATCTCAGAGCATGGATGTAGGACAACCGTCACTCATTCAAGCCATGAGAATTCTTCAAAAGGCAGGAGATAGACTAAGCCCAGACACTTGATGAAGTGGAACAGTTGCTCCAGCCTGAAGACAGTCCATCATCCAGTGGTAACCTCAGACAACAGAAGAAATGAGAGCTGATACCATATTATTATGGACATGAGCAATGCTGGTGCTGAACACACTCGCCCGTGCATGAGATTCTACTGAAAGTTCAAAGACACAAGTGTTCAGAACTCTGTTGGAGGCAAGAGGCCAAGAAACCCAACACAAATTGATTTAAGCAAAAAAATAAATAAATAAAACATATTAGCTTGCCTAATTGATGGATGAGACTTTAGGCATAGTTAGATTCAAGCATTAGAGTGAGAGCATCAACTATCTTCTGCATGAAGAATTTGTCTTCCTTCATTTCTTGGATGTTTTTCTCTGTTTTGTCCTTTTTCCAAGAATGTTTTTCCCATGAAAAGGAAAGATAACTGAAAATAGGCTTGGTTCGTATCTTGTTCTTTAAAGAATTCCAATCAAAAAGGTTCTCTTTCCCAATAGTTGTAGTAAAAGTCCCAGGATTTGCTCTGGCTCTTATTGGGCCAACTTGAGTGATGATGTTTTGATTGGCCAGGCCTGGGTCACAAACCCACCTATAGCACTAGAAATAGATAGGCCCATCTGAGCCACCTACCCTCCAAGGGAAATAGAGGTGGTATTGCTCAAAGAGGGGCATGAATCTGTGGACAGGTTAAAAACCCCAGATATCCACTACACCTTTCCACTGCTCTTTCTCTAGGCATCCATAAAACATCTGAGAATGCAATCAGAAGTTAACCAATCTCAGATGATGGCAGCAGGGGTAAAATGCAAGGCAGACTCAGGAATGCCATTATGGAGTTAATTACATGAAATGTATCACCCTGATTGATCATGCAGCATTTAACCTCAAGAACACCAAGCCTCCAAGTCTTTTTGGACAAATGGGAGGCAAGGTTTATAAAGACTAGCAGATATGACTGTGACTTACAAAATAGAAAAAGGAAACAAGAAACACAATTTGATATGATTTAATAAAAGATTTGTTCCTACCACTTCTCATGAGAACCTCTGCACATTTCCCTTCCACTGACAGTTATTATCTCTACCTTTATTGAACAAAGGCACTGGAACACAGCTGCCAAGGATCAGTAAAGAAAATCATTCTTTTATTAATAAGACTGTTATTAGCAGGGAAAAAAATCCATGTTTGGGGGTTTGCTCTGAAGTTACGGGCCATTTCGAAGAAATATAGCTGACTAGTGCCAACATTATTTCAGGCAATTTCATGATCAAATGTCCTATTATGTTGTTTAAATTTTTTATAGAGATTGTAAATCAGAACTGTTTTCTATTTACCCCAAATATTTAGGTGCTACAGGGAAAGCAGATCAAATTAAAGAGTATTGTGCACAGTTTTTACCAAGATCTCCCAGGGGTGTTAATCACTCCACTTGCACCACAAGCTCTTCAGTAAACATATTTGTGAAACCATCATCTGATGTTCCTCCAACGCCCTCATTAATGGGATGGTTTGGGTTACAAGAGTAGTGCTGAGTTCTTCTCATCTTCAAATTAGGGACCACATGCCAAAATTCAAAGCATACTCCTCAAAGTTTTCCCAGAGAGCCTACAGGAATGTTTTGAGTTACTTTATTCCATTGCTCCAGCCCCAAATAATACCATGGGACAAGAACCAGAAGAAGATGGGAGAAACAAAGATATGTAGCCATGCTGGAAGAAATCCTTCTTTCTTTTTAGAAACAGAGGGGTCGACATCCGCCAAACTTTTAAATGAATATCCCTTGATCTAGCAAATATTCTGTTTAGAGATTTAACCTACTGATACACTCACATATGTGCATAAAGCTAGGTGTTCCAAGATATTTAATGCAGCCTTGGTTATAGTAGCAAAAGATTGGAAACAATCCAAATGTCTTTCAATATGGCTCTGATTAAATAAATTATGTCACAGCCTCACAGTAGAAAACAACGCAACCATTTAACAGAATGAAATGGGTTTAGTTAAACTGAAATGGAACTACCTCTAAGATACACTTTTAAACAGGAAGAAAAAAGGAAAGCACAGAAGAACATGTGTAGTAGAATGTCATTTTGTATTTTTTTAATGTATGCAAATATTTGGTTATACACACAGAGAGAATACCTCGGGCATGGGGAGTGGGTAGTATTTGCTTCTATAGAAGGAAATAGGGAACCAACATTGTTTTCACTGTTATATCTTCTGGTACTAAACTCTTTTTTTTTCCATTTATTTTTATTAGTTGGAGGCTAATGACTTTACAAGATTGTAGTGGTTTTTGCCATACATTGACATGAATCAGCCATGGATTTACATGTGTTCCCCATCCTGATACCCCCTCCCATGGTACTAAACTCTTTAGCACTACTTTTTCTTTTACATTCTGAGTTCTTTTTTCTCTATTGGCAGAGAGTGAGGGCTACTCTTCATTGCAGTGTGCACGCTTCTAAATGCACTTCTCTTGTGGAGCACAGTCTTTAGGGCATGTGGGTTCTAGTAGTTGCAGCGTGTGGGCGCAATAGGTGCAGTTCCTGGGCTCTAAAGCCCAGGCTCAACAGTTGTGGTGCATGGGGCTGAGTTTCTTCACAGCACAGGGGATCGTCCCACATCAACGATCAAACCCATGTCTCCTGCATTGGCAGGTGGATTCAAGCCACCAGGGAAGTCTTGTGATTTTGTAAGTAAAATTTTAAACAAAAAAAAAGTATGGTGCCTTGCAAGAAATCTAATAAGAAATATAAAAGATTTCTTGGAAAAAAATAGTAAAACTATCAGACATTTATGAAGAAGTACACTGTTTCTTTGGGCAGTATGATAGGTTGAATTATTGTCCCCAACTCTTCGCTCCCTCTGTTAATAGAATGAAACATCCTTGTGTCTTTGTAATCTTCCCACTGTGGATGGAGTGTTCTTCCTGAGGCACTGATGTTAGTCTTGGCCATGTGACTTGCTCTAATCAGTAGCATTAGTGGATGTGACATAAGCAAAGGCTTTAACTGTGCCTCTAGGATTTAGCTTGATCTCTTGCACATCTGCCATCCACCATGAAAAGATATCCTGACTAGCCACTGGCCCTAGAACAACGAGATATATAAAGCAGATCTGGACCAACCCATAGCCTGGAATCAAGTCCAGCTAATCCAACAGAGCCCAGCTGAACCATATCCTACAAGCAAATCGGTGAGTGAGAGGTGAGAAAAATTATTCTTGCCTGAAAAAGATTTGGAGGGATGCATGTTACACAGTTTTATTGCAGCTGTATCTGCCTGATACATATGAGAAAACTAAATTACTTCCTTTGGTTCTCTCTCACCTCTTCTAGGAAATTGTTCCTGATTAACTTCGCCCCACTGTAGACTGTGATCTCTTCAATGAGAGGAACTGTGTGTTATCCATCCCTGTGTCCTTAGACTTCAGCACAAAGCCTGGAACAGAACTTCAGAGCTCAAAAACTCCTTTTCTGACCACCCTAACTAAAGTAGCCACCTTTACCCAACAGTTAATCTCTACCACATCATGCAGTTTGTTTACTTTAGACCATTAATCACAACCTGTAGTTCTTCTACTATGTTGTTAATCTTGTCTCCCTCGCCAGAATATAAACTTCCCAGAGGAAATTACTCAAGGGACAGAAAAAGAGAAAGAATATATGACTTTCTTACTCTGATTTGCATAACATTCAGACATCTGTTTCACCACACTCTCCAAATTCTATTTGCTTGCCCTTCAAGGCCTTTCAAAAACTGGTCCCAGACTGTTCTTAATATCGTCAGTCATTGCTCCCCTTCGGCAGTACCATGGAATTCGTTACTGTTTCCCACCCACTACCCACTCTTTTTACTATTCTGTGACATTATCCATGATGTTCCCTCTGACATAAGTGTTCTTCTCTGCCATCTCTGCTCAGCTAAATTCTAACCATCTGTATTATTTTGAATTAGGTTCAGCTATGTAAAACTCGAAACAACAGTGGCCTAAACAAGATAAAAGTTTATTTAACTCTTTTGTTTAATACATTTAGAGGTAGACAGAATAAAATTGCAAAGGTAATCTATGGCTTCATAGAAATGAGACCTTCCTAGTTTATTGTTCTGCCATGGGTTTCTTCCATTCCTAACTTTACTTCATTGTCCAGGATGGCTGCTGAAGCTCCAGCTATTACATTCTCATTCTAGTCATTAGGAAGGAAAGAACCTGGAAGAAGAGCATGTCTCCTCCTTGTAAGGAAACTCTGAAAGTCACACACACATATACACACACACACACCATTTCATTTATGTGTCCTTCGATGAAACTTAGTTACATGCAAAAGGATCTGCCTATAGAAGAGGGATAGTTGTGACCATTGCTGCAAGCAATTTTCCAAAGAACTGTAGTCTTTATGCCATGTGTGTGGCAGGGGGTGAGGACCCAGCTAAAAACTAGGGATTCTATTACTGTAGAGGTAGATAGGAATAAATATTGGGAGACAGCCTGAATTTTCTATGACACCAATTTTTCGAGCTCAGTTCCAGATGTACTTTCTCCTCCTAGAAGCCCTTCCTTGAATCATCAAACTAGCATTCCGACCACAAAAGACTTTTACCTGTATGTTTTATGGCCCTTGCATAACTAACTACCTAGAGGGATGCTGGTCCATCCCTCTCTGTACAAGATGATAGAAAGTGAGCCCTTAGCCACCCTCAGAAGCCTCCATGAGCCTTGGGTCCATCTTTACTAAGATACTGACATTTCTGTTGAAACGAGTGACTTTGCTATTTGAAAGTAACTAATCTCAGGTTTAAACAGCAGGAAAATGGAACTTTTACTCTAGTTTCCAGCAAACCCACAAGAAGTACAAAGAATCTACATGAGCCAAGGATAACAGGTCAAATACTAAACTCTGGAAGGAATCCCTTAGCACCCAGGGCATAAATAGAAATATACACTCCTCATCAGAGAGGGTGTTGGAACTAGTCCATAGATCTGCTGGCATTTTCTTTCCCCCTTTGTAATTTTTTTTTCCTCTCGATATGACTGGAATATAAATCAGTAGCCTAGAGTTCTTCTGGTTAACAAGGTTCTCATTTGGGAGGTTGCAGCCTAGGAGGCTATTAAAAAGAGAAAGAAAATCTTCTTCTACAAACACTTCCTGCCAGTTGCTGAGGGCTGAGGAGGAGGGAGGGTGTCTGGGTGACAGCACAGAACAGGACCATTAAGGGAAGAAAATCTGTTAAGAGTAAGAATTCTTGGTCCATGTCTCTGGCAGATGATCCATGAATAGAAGTCCAATGAGTGAAAAAGAAAACCCAGAGGGTAGGAAGAACAAGGGGGAAGGGAGCTTTCTACTGATTCAAATGGGCCACAGCTGTCCACGGTATAGCATGAGATAGAAATCCGGACAGGTGCTTCCAAAATGCTTAAGACTAAATACCCGGACTTTAAAATCTGGAGGAGGGGTGACTTCATGCCTCTGCATCCTCCATCAATTTCTAGAAGAAGAAGAAGAGCTTGCATTTGCTGGGTTATCACTGTGTACCAGCAGCACCATGTTAAGCATCCTACAGGCATTAATTATCTCAACTAACCTTCACTGGGTCTTCCCTGTATCTCAGTTGGTAAAGAATCTGCCTGTAATGCAGGAGACCCTGGTTCAATTCCTGGGTCAGGAAGATCCCCTAGAGAAGGGATAGGCTACCCACTCCAGTATTCTTGGGCTTCCCTGTTGGCTCAGATGGTAAAGAATCCACCTGCAATGCAAGAGACCTGGGTTCAATCCTTGGGTTGGGAAGATTCCCTGGAGAAGGGAACAGCTACCCACTTCAATATTCTTGCCTGGAAAATTCCATGGAAAGAGGAGCCTGGCAGGCTACAGTCCATGGGAGTGCAAAATCAGACACAACTGAACGACTTCCACAGAGTCAGACATGACTTAATGACTGAATAGTAACAAGGTGACTGAACAATTTTCACAAGAGTGCCATCACACTGGAGCTAAAATTATCCCCATTTTACCAATTTTACCAATGGGCCTGGTGATGTTCCTAACTTGCCCAAGGTCATTAGGTGAACAAGCAGAAGAACTAGAGTCCAAAAACAAGTTTTTGTCACTGCATAGGCCATACTCTTAGATCTCTGTACCATCCCAGAGAGGGGGTATGCCAGATCCTATTAGAGAATCTTCTATCTTCAAGAGTACCCAGAGGAGGAGATGGCTGGTGGAGACCATCTTTCTCACTGAAGAGCTCCTGAACTTTGGGGAAAGACATCAGAGAATCTGTAAATTCTAGGGCTCAGATTGCACTAGGCACTGGGCTGTTACATATATTATCTCAGCATTCCTGACTTCCCTGGTGACTCAGACGGTAAAGCGTCTGCCTACAATGTGTGAGACCTGGGTTCGATCTCTGGGTTGGGAAGATAACCCGGAGAAGGAAATAGCAACCCACTCCAGTACTCTTGCCTGGAAAATCCTGTGGACGGAGGAGCCTGGTAGGCTACAGTCCATGGGGTCGCAAAGAGTCGTACACAACTGAGCGACTTCACTTTCTTCACTTTCTTTTTCAATCCTCTGACCAAAGAATTATCATCCCCATTTCAAAGATGAGAAGCCAAAGTGAAGTCACATGGCCAGGTTATCCCAGCTGAGGAGTAGCAGTGCTAAAATTCTAATGCAGGTTTGAAGTCAAAGAACAAGCTCATTTCTGGTCCCTGGGTGCCTCTCTATATGAGTGGATGATTCAGTCAGTCACTGTTTTATTTACTCTTCAAATATAAATTCACATTCTCTGTATTTGGGGTTTTTTAGAAAGAAGACCTTTCTATTTCCATGTGACTAAAGGCAATGGCAACCCACTCCAGTACTCTTGCCTGGAAAATCCCATGGACAGAGGAGCCTGGTAGGCTGCAGTCCACGGGGTCGCAAAGGGTCAGACACAACTGAGCGACTTCACTTTCACTTTTCACTTCCATGCATTGGAGAAGGAAATGGCAACCCACTCCAGTGTTCTTACCTGGAGAATCCCAGGAACGGCGGAGCCTGGTGGGCCGCCGTCTATGGGGTCGCACAGAGTCGGACACGACTGAAGTGACTTAGCAGCAGCAGCAGCAGCAAAGGAGAATAATAGTTGCTGGGATAAAGAGGAAATCAGGAAGGAAGAGGATCAGTGAGACAAGGTGAGAAGTATACACATCTCAACCTAGGCAATGGGTCTAACATCTTTGATAGGAAGTCAGTTGGGGCATGGCTGAACTGGGCCCCGGCTGGATGTGAGATAGGGTCAGAAGTGGGTGATACAGGAAAGAAGAGGCAGGAATGGAACTGAGGAGAAGGTTGGCACCATGACCATAACTGGGGCTGGGGGTCGGGGGTCAGGGACAAGTCAGAGGTATCACGATGGTAAGACCTGGGCCACTGGGCTCAGAGTGCCTGATGCAAACCCCAGCCCCTTCCATACGACTCTATCTCAAGCCCTTTTCCTCTCTGAGATTTACTTTCCTTGTCAGGAAAAGAGGGACAAAGGACCATTCCCTCTAAGAGTTGTTGTGAGGATCAAATGAGAAAATGAAAGTAAGTGCTTGGCAGGGTGCCTGACTCCTATAGCTATGAAGAGATTTTTCCTGTATAATAATCTGGGCTCTGCTAAATCTGAAATAGAAACAGGAAGAGTAAGGTCCATGGTAGTAATAGGAATAATATAACAATAATAACTTATCCTAGTATGTATTAGTTATCTATTAGAGTGAAAGTGTTAGTCGCTCAGTTGTGTCCAACTCTTTGTGACCCCATGGACTGTAGCCCACCAGGCTCCTCTGTCCATGGAATTCTCCAGGCAAAGATACTAGAGTGAGTAGTATCCATTCTCTTCTCCAGGGGATCTTCCCAACCCAGGGATTGAACCCAGGTCTTCTGCATTGCAGGCAGATTCTTCTCCATCTGAGCCACCAAGGAAGCCCCAGGTATCTATTGCTACATAATAAATGACCCCAAAACTTACGAACTTAAAACAATAAACAGTTATTATCTCACAGCTTATGTGGATCAGGAATCTGGGTTTATCTGGATGCTTCTGGCACAAGATCTCTCATGAAATTACAATTAGTCATCAGATACTGTGATTCCATTTGAAGATTCACCTGCAGGATCTCCTTCCAAGCACATTTATGTGGTAGTTGGTGAGCACTGACCCCTCACCGCATGGATCTCTCCACAGGATTGATTTATGATATAGTAGCTGACCTCCCATGAGACAAGCCACCCAAGAATGAGCACCCAAGACAGAGTAATAGTTTTTTTATAACCTAATCTCAGAAGTGATGGTCTTCCCCAGTGGTGCAGTGGTGAACAAAAAAAAAAGCTGCCTGCAATGCAGGAGATACAGCAGATACCGGTTCAATCCCTGGATTGGGAAGATCCCCTGGAGGAGGGCATGGAAACTCGCTGTAGTGTTCTTTCCTGGAAAACCCCATGGAGAGATGAGTCTGGCAGGCTCCACAAGGTCGCAAAGAGGCGGACATGACTGAAATGACTGAGCACACAGGCCCAGAAGTGACAGCCCATCACGTTGGTCATATTCAATTCATTAGCAAAAAGTAAGTCCAGCCCATCCTACAGCGGAGGATATTATACAGGGACATGAATACCATAATATAAGGATAGCTAGGGCCTGCCACATGGTGTATCCAGTAAGATCATGAAACATTCAGTCATCCTGTCACCTAATCTCTTAACATATGACCTGCTTTCTCACTGAAAATGATGTTGAAAATTGAGTTCTCAATCATGCTCAAGAATACGGAATCAAGGTAAAAATGTGGTTTTCAAACTTTTGGCGACATAAACATATCCCCAATTAAAATCTTCTTCAGTGGGAGAATGGATAAACATACTGTTTTATACTTATAAAACCAAACACTACTCAGCCAAAGTTTAAAACCAGAAAAGAAGTACAGATACACCTAACTACACAGATGAAGAGGCAGAGCATCATTTTGAATGGAAGACTCCTAACACAAGTGTACATTCCGTATGGTTGCCTTTATAGGAGACCCCAGGCAAGAAAATGTAATGTATCATGATAGAAATCGATCAGTGGTTGCCTGAGACAAAGAGTGGTGGGTTATATGTGAAATAGATCGCCAGTCCAGGGTCGATGCATGAGACAGGCTGTTCAGGGCCAGTACACTAGGAAGACCCAGAGGGATGGGATGGGCAGGGAGGTGGGGGGGCGGGGTTCAGGATGGGGGACACATGTACACCCATGGCTGATTCTTGTCAATATATGGCAAAAACCACTACAATATTGTAAAGTAATTAGCCTCCAATTAAAATAAATAAAATTTTAAAAAAAAAGAGTTAGAATTTAAGGATTAACTGGAAAGAAGTGCAAGGGAATCTTTGGGATGATAAAAAATGTTCTATAGCCTCACTGTTGAATCTTATTAAACTATACACTTAAAATGGTACATTTTAAGGACTTGCCTGGTGGTCCAGTGGTTAAGACTCCATGTTCCCCATGCAGGGAGCTTGGGTTTGATCCCTGGTCAGGGAACTGAGATCCTGCATGCCACACTGTGCAGCCAAAAAAAAAAAAAAGGTACATTTTAGTGATTGTAAAATTGAAAAATACCAAATTGTTCTGACCACAATAAGGATGTGTGCCCATCATAAGTAAATAAGAGGGCTATGGCTAGTTCAGGGCTGATGGTGTGCCTCAAAGCACAGGGCATAACCCCAGGCTGCGCCCCTGCTCTCCAAATAAAGCGTAGGGAAAGACTGAGGGTAGCCCTTCCACTTGTTTCTGTGTAAAACCATTGTACACACACCCCTTTTACACCTTCGATAAAAACCTACTGTAGTTCTCAGAGTTTCTGAAGTAACGGTGCTTTGCAAAGGAAGGAAATACTTTTCTTCTTTCCCTTTCTCTTTCCTTCTCTCTCTCCTTCCCTCCCCCCGTCTTCTTTCTCACTCCCTTTAGCCTTTATTCAACTCTCCCCTTTCCCTTCCTCTCCTCCCTTTCTATTTCCATACGTCAGATCAGATCCTCTTTAGTGTTCGGTAGGTTTTCTCCCACTTTATATCTCTTGGATAACAGTTTATATAGATCTGCCTAACTCTTTAATGGCTCCATTGTATTCTGTGGTATGAATATCCTAATGAGCATTTAGCAAGTGCTCTAGTGGTAAACATTTACATTGTTTCCACTTTGGGGATTTTTTTTTTTTCTTCTAAACTGTTTAATTGTCAGGGTTATTTCAGACAAGAAGAAATGTTTCCCACTTAAAGAGATGCCACTTCCCATTAGGAAAGGCCAGTGTCTGTCCCAATCAACATCATATCGGTATTACTCATTCTGGGCATGGTCATGCTGCAGCCACCCTGAAGCTTCTTTCCCTGGGATTCATGGAGACGGAGGCATCCTGCCTGGTCCTCCTCGGATGAACTTCTAACAGCCACATCAAACCCTACAAAGTGAGAACCCAGCGAACAGCTTGAGCATCCTCTGAACGCTGTGAAAAGACATTGCACTTGAGCTGTTATTAACACCTGATAACTCATTAAAATCAGACTGATTATCAACAAGCAGCAGGTTCCTTTCCCACTCAAAACGAACTAGCTCTATTTCAAAACGATGGCTAAATTAAACCCAGAGAGTTGGCAAATGGCCTCCTCTTATAACCCTGCTAATTCCTTGGGCTAATTAGTTCTTCTTTCTTCATCAACTGCTTGGGAAAATAAATGACCGGGTGATGCATCTCCTCTACTTGATGGGTAAGACTTTCTGTAGAATATGATGATAACAATGCTGATAATAGCAGTGACCACTGCAGAGTGAACCACTTACTATAGACTAGGTATTTTACACAGATGATCCTATTGAATTTTATTAGTATAATATGGAAATAGGCACAAAAAATGTGTTGTCCAGTAATCATGCACCCAGCAGGACTGCCCAACATCTTCCTACTCCAAAGCCTCAGTTTTAGGGCAAGATGAATTGGACACAATCACCAGGAGATTTTTCAAAAGGACTTCACCATTGACATGCCCCTAGCCTGTTTATATATGTTTTCATAGTCAAGCATACAGTACATAGTATGTGCTCAGTAAAACTTTTTCTCATGAATGCAGAAAAATGGGTCCTTTACAGATTGTTTTGAGAGTTACAGAAAATGACCTATAGACAAAGCATTGTGATTTGGTTGGAGTAAGCTGATATGCTTTCCACTCTGCTGGTGGGTGGAGGAGTCACCATCAGGATGTGTGGGTGAGCTGACTGGCCTTTCTTCACAGGCTAAGCCTTTCAGAGAAGGTTGAATGGGGGCTTAAATGCATAGAGAAGACCTTAGGAAAGAGCATGTTTCAGGGAAAAGAATCTGAAAAAAAAATAGATGTAGGGACTTCCCTAGTGGCCCAGGGGTTAAGAATCTGCCTGTCAGTGCAGGAAAGACAGGTTCCACCCCTGGTCAAGGAAGATCCCACATGTCGAGGGGCAACTAAGCCCATGTGCCTAGAGCCCGTTCTCTGCAACAGGGAAGCCACTGCAATGAAAAGCCCGAACACCGCAACTAGAAGAAGCCCAGCAACGAACACCCAGCGCTGCTGCTGCTAAGTCGCTTCAGTCATGTGCAACCCCATAGACGGCAGCCCACCAGGCTCCCCTGTCCTGGGATTCTCCAGGCAAGAACACTGGAGTGGGTTGCCATTGCCTTCTCCAATGCATGAAAGTGAAAAGTGAAAGTGAAGTCGCTCAGTCGTGTCCGACTCTTCGTGACCCCATGGACTGCAGCCCACCAGGCTCCTCCATCCATGGGATTTTCCAGGCAAGAGTACTGGAGTGGGGTGCCATTGCCTTCTCCCAGTGCAACCAAATATAAATTAATTATCTTTAATAGATATATATGTATGTATAACTGAATCACTTTGCTGGGCACGTAAAACTAACACAACATTGTAAACAAACTACACTTTAAAAAAAAAAAAAAATGACCCTGCCAAAAGAGAGCTTATTCCTTCCCCAACACTACAGAGGGATAGCATAACAAATCTTCCAAACAGAACACACCAGAAAAAAATTTCAAAATGAAATAAACAGAAACATGACAATTCATGAAATTATGAGACCTGAGTCCTGGTTTGATTTACTCTGCAGCCGTGTCAACATTGCAAACTTTTCAGCAAGATAGAAACCCAAATATTCTCTCCAGGATGGATAACAGATCAGTTAAATCAATCCTAGCCTAATCATGAGATGGAATACTTTGAAACTATTAAATAGTGTAATCAACATGTATTTAAAGTCACTGAAAAATATTTTGATAATTAAATAAATAAAGCCAGGAATAAAACAGATTATGTAATACAATCCTACTTTTCAAATATTCTGAAGCTATTAAAAAGTATAATCAACATATATTTAAAGCCATTGAAAGATGTTTTGATAATTAAATGAATCAAGTCAGTAAGAAAACAGATGCAGTATAATCCCAGCTTTTTATAAAATTTAAGAAAAGGACTCTGGAAGGACATATAGTAAAATGTGAACAGATTTTTACATATCTTGAGCTGATGAGTGATTTTTAAATTTATTTGGCATATGTTTTTAATTTTTATATAATAAATATGCATTGATTGTAGGACTAAAACTAAATTAAACCTGTTGATTTGATCATGTTTATTTAAATAGACCCCTAAAGAGAAGAATTCAGTCATAACCCAAAGCAGACCCCAGAAAAGACACCTGAAACTGAATATTCAACTAGCCTGTGTCAACTGCCCAAGGATCCGGGAGAACTTGGGTGGAATCAGGAATTGTTAAGAATGGTGGAGGAATGTTTAAAATTCCAGTCTACTCTGAGTCATAATAATTCCCCCCAAAATGCTATTATAACTAATTTCAAACACATCATTGAAACATAAGTCACTCATAGATATCTAAAAACATCTAGATGACTGATGCCCAGTAGAAAAACAGCCAGTGTTTGCCCACATTTTCCACTTAGATGTCATTTCAGCAGCCTTGCAAAGAACTTTCCTTAGTGTAGGAGCTCTTGTCTAGCTCTCTTTGGACAATTTCATCTCCCAAAGACTCTAGCGCTGAGTCACGGGAAATGAACAGGTCCAGAAGTCAGGAGGGTGGCCCAGCTCTGCGGTTGGTGCTGTGTGGCCTTGGGCAAGTCCATCCTCAGGTCTCAGCTGGCTGATCTGTTGGACCCAAGCCCTAAGATTTTCTTCCCCCAGGAATTTGAAACTTGGAAACCGAGATGCATTAATGGCAGAGCTCAAGTTGACCATGAATTTCATCTGAGAATGAATTCTCCAGAACTTGGCTGGTATTTCCCTTTGTAACAAACCCTTCCTTCATGCTTCACCCCTACCATCCTAACAATCAATGATTGATTTTCCTTGTAGTAACTAGAGTCCGTTTCTGTTGCTTAGAACCAGCTAAGACTTCACTACTGTGGCTCAGATGGAAAGAAGCCTTTCCCGCCTGGCATGAAGGGAATTGGTCAGTCAGGCAAAGGAGTCTGACCCACAGGGAAAGACTGCCAGGGAGCAGCTGTCATCCTCGTGCTAAGAGGCAGGGACCCAGCAGGGCAAGCTGTCACATTCAATAAAGATTCTCAGTGAGCCCAGCCACGCTCTCTGAGCACCCAGGCGTGAACCCCCAGGGGGAGGGAGGGGGAAGGAGTGACAACGAACATCATGTGTAGTCTGCATCTTTCAGCTCCCCACACCTGACTGGCTGTGTGCCAGCCACACCCAGGGCACTGACCTCTTTCCTCTCTGACTTTGTGCAACCACTCTTGGACTCTTCCTAACACACTGGTTCTCAACTGGAGCAGTTTAGCTCCCCAGGGGACATTTGACAATCATATCTGCAGACATTTTTGGCAGTCACAACCAGAAATGAAGGGGTGGGGTGTTCCTGGCATCTAGTGAGGAGATATCAGAACTATCTGTTTTCTACCATTGCTTTAACAAGTTCCTACAAACTTACTTGTTTAGTCACTAAGTTGTGTTCAATTTTTTTGTGACCCCCCCCCATGGACTGTAGCCCCCCAGGCTCTACTGTCCATGGGATTTCCCAGGCAAGAATACTGGAGTGGGTTGCCATTTCCTTCTCCAGGGGATCTTCTTGACCCAGAGATTGAACTCACGTCTCCTGCACTGGCGGGTGGATCCCCTGGAGAAAGAAATGGCAACCCACTCCAGTGTTCCTGCCTGGGAAATCTCACGGACAGAGGAGCCTGGAGGGCTACAGTCCATGGGGTTGCAAAAGAGTCAGATACAACTTAGCGACTAAACAACAATAACAAAATTAGTGGCTTAAAGCAACAGATTCATTTATGTGTTTAAAACAATAAATTTATTATCTTACAGTCCCAGAGGTCAGAAGACTAACCCGAGTCCAGGGGCCTGCTTTCCTTCTGAACTCTAGGGAAGAATTTGTTTCCTTATGTATTTCAGCTTCTAGAGGTTGCCTCCATTCCTAGGTTCATGACCTCTTTCTCCATCTTCAAGGACAGCAGTTGTATCATCGTCTCTTCCTTCTCTGCTTCCACTATCATATCACCTCCTCTCTTACAAGGACCCTTATGATTATATCAGGCCCACCTGGATCAACTAGGATACTCTCCCCCACCTCAAGATTCTTAGTTTATATCATATCTGCAAAGGTGTGGTTTGTTGTTGTTGTTGTTGGTTTACCATGTAAAGGTAACATATACACAGAATCTGGGAAATAAGACACGAATATCTTTAAGAGGGGTATTATTCTATCTCCTACACCATGGATCCTGCTAGACATCCTACAGCCCCCACAACGGTCATCTGGTTTAAAATGTAAATAGCACATGAGAAACCTGCATGCTCTGATATCTCTGGAGGTAAGTCTCCCACAGGCCTTAACTTAATATCAATTTTTAATATGAATTACGGCCACAGACTCACTATTCCTTGATCACATCAATCCAAAACACTCCCTAAATTTTACAATAGTTGTGAAGACTACGCTGTCCAAGTAAGTAGGAAATTTTGTTTTCCTAAAAAAGTTTAAAGGGCTTCCCTGGTGGCTCAGATGGTAAAGAATCCACCTGCAATGTGGGAGACCTGAGTTCAAACCCTGGGCTGGGAAGACCCACTGGTTAAGGGAACAGCTACCCACTCCAGTATTATTGTCTGGAGAAAGCAAAAGAAGAGAGTCATTTCTTAGCCTTAACATAATTCCTATAACTTAGAGGTGTGCGGCTTCAAATGTTTGGAAGTTACACATGGCAAAGGGATTGAACTCCCCAAACTTTGGGACAGAAAATGGGACAGAAAATGGACAGAAAATGGGTATAATATTACCAAACCCAGGCCCTCTTCCCCACCAACATCTTGTTTGTGCTTCCTAGAAGCAGAAATCCTGGGGAAGCAGAAAGTGACCTAATGTCAGTTTTATAAGCACCAGAAGCCAAGCACTGGGCTGTGAGCCTTGCATGTGTAACCCTGCTAGGCTGGTGTCATCATTCTCATCTTAACATGAGCAGACTGAGTGCCTGGGAAATTAAAATTTTGACCAGGGTTACAAAGTCATTAAATGATGGATTGAAATTCGGATCTGTATCACTTCAAAGCCTGTAGGCTTTGGGACAAGATGTTTGATGTTCTTTCCACATTCCACATCAAAAGCATCTTTTACAGCCTTAGTGAAGTGAATGAGGACACCCAAAAAAGTTAAATAACTTCTGTAATGAATAAAGCAGGGGTCAGCAAACTTTTTCCAAAAAGAGTCAGTTAGTAAATATTTCAGGCTTTGCAGGCCATATGGTCCCTGTTGGAACTGCTCAACTCTGCCTTAATAGAGTGAAAGCAGCCACAACTGATACATAATTTATGGGTGTGGCTGTGTTCTAATAAAACTTTATTTACAATAACACACAGTGATCAGAGTTGCCCCCTGGACTCATAGCTTGCTGCCCCCTGAAATAAAGCTTTAAAATTCCCATAATAGCCTTCATCTTGGGCTTCACTTGTGGCTCAGTGGTAAGGAATCCACCTGCAATGCAGGAGACCTGATTTCAATCCCTGGGTTGGGAAAATCCCCTAGAGGAGGACATGGCAACCCACTCCAGTATTCCTGCCCAGAGAATCCATGGACAGAGGAGCCTAGCAGGCTACAGTCCATGGGGTCGCAAAGAGTCGGACACGGCTGAGCGACTAAGCACCAGTAGCCTTCATCTTTCCCCTTCGTGATTGCTCTCTCTCACACTCTTACTCGCTCACTCTTACCCTCACACTGCTGATGAAAGGACAAATCAGTATAATCATTCTGGAAAGCATGTCAGCAATATAACCCAGCAATTCTGTGTCTAGGACAAGAGGGCAAAGACAAAGATATCAAGGTGTTCTTCGCAGCATTGTTTACGATGATGAAACAGGGAAAATAATGTATCAATAAGGTGTTGTTCCACAAACCCATGAATCATTGCACAGACTTTAAATGTTAAAATGTAGATTTAGAGCTAGTGACATAGAAAGAAATCTAGGCTATATTTGAAAATCAAATCATAAAATATTATGCATATAATAATCTTATTTTGTTTTAAAAATATATGTACATAAATGTGATGGTTAATTTTGTGTGTCAACTTGAGTGGGCTAAAGAATTTCCCAGATTGCTGATAAAATATTTTTCTGGGTGTGTCTGTGAAGGTGTTGCCAGAAGAGATTAGCATTTGAATCAGTAGACTGAATAAAGAAGATCACTCTCACCAGCACAGGTGGGCATCATCCAATATTTGCAAGTCTGAACAGAACAAAAATGTAGAGGAAGAGAGAATTCATTCTCTCTGCTTGAGTTAGATCAAACAGCTTCTCCTGCCTTTGGACATTGGCACACCTGATTCTTGGGCATTTGAACTTACACCGTTGGCTCTCTAATTCTCAGAGCTTCTGATTCATTACACAATCATAATTCCTGCTTCTCCACCTGGCTGACTGCAGATCATGGGACTTCTCAGACTCTATAACCACATGAGCCAGTAACCCAACAACTATAATAAATCTCCTCTGGTATAATCTTAATGGTTCTATTTCTCTAGCAAGCCTTGACTAATATAATAGACTTTTTTTT
This sequence comes from Cervus canadensis, assembly GCF_019320065.1. Lineage (NCBI taxonomy): Eukaryota > Metazoa > Chordata > Mammalia > Artiodactyla > Cervidae > Cervus > Cervus canadensis. The sequence goes on along the minus strand of NC_057417.1, from coordinate 12,230,367 downwards.
TAGTCTTTAATGATAAATACCAAGTACTTATGGTGGTTATTTCTGGGTAGTAGAATTTTAACTGCTTTTAATTGGCTTCTTTATTAATCTTTGCAGTTCCAATGCCACTCAGTTCCACACTAATGCATACAAGATGCTCAGAAAATATTTTGTTGAGGAGGTGAAAAAATATTTCTAGTATGTGTTTAAGCTACAGCATGAGGGGCTTCATTTGGATATAAGGAAAGAATTTCTACCATAATGGGCAGTAAACACAGAAAAGTATAATTAGAAGAGCATCTGGAATCACCTTTCCTGAAGATATTTTTTTAAAGAGTGGAGTCATCTTATGATCATGAAATGAGCAAGATTTTCTTTAATATGTCACAAATCCAGGAGCTGTAAAAAAAAAAAAAAAAACTACATACGTACATTTGATTGCATTACAGTTTTTCTGAGAAGTCAGTCTATGGCTTCCCCAGCGGCTCAGTTGGTGAGGAGTCTGCCTGCAATGCAGGAGACCCAGGTTCAATCCCTGGGTAGGGAAGATCCCCTGGAGGAGGAAATGGCAACCCACTCCAGTATTCTTGCCTGGAGAATTCCATGGACAAAGGAGCCAGGCATGTACAGTCTGTGGGATTGCAAAGATTTGGACACGACTGAGCAATTAACTTTCACTTTCAAGAAGTCTACAGGCTGCAGATCACCATGAAAAATCAAAATACACCTAACGAATCAGGAAATAACATTTGTGAAGCTTAGCATAGAAAAAGGTATGTATAATGTATAAAATCAGTAAGAAAAAAGCAGACCAATCGAAAAGTGGGCAAAAGATAAGGATAATTTGTAAGAATAGAAATACAAGGGATTCTCATATAAATGAAAAACTGCTCTATGTTATTCATAATAAAAGAAGCTCAAATTACAACTGTTGAGATGTCAATTTTCACCTATCAGGTTCCCCAAATTAAAAAGAACCTGATAATCAACATTGGTTGATGCAGTTGTAGGGAAATAGACACTCTCAGACATCACTGGGGATGGGGTGTAAATTGGTACAGCCTCTGTGGAGGACATTTTGACAAATTCTATTTTTAAAAAGTATAGCATTTGCCCACCTATTCCACTTTCATAAATTTATTCCACAATGTAGTCACACATGACCAAATTGCACAAGTATCAGATTATTGATTGCAGCTTGTTTATAATAGCAAAGGAGTGAAACAACCTGAACTATAGCCTCCTATGTGGTGTACTCTGCAGTGGCAAAAAAAGAAATCAGAAAATTCTTCATATACTGAGGATGGAAACAGCTCTAAGATATATACTTAAGAGAAAGTGAGAGGGAAGCAAATAGCAAAAAAAAAGTGGGCATATTTTATGGTTTAAAAAAAATGGAAAAAAAATGAGAAAACATATGTACACATGTGTGTACATACATATATGCATGTATATATACACACACCGTTTGGTAGTGTATACCTATTTCTAGAATGGTTCGTCTGTTGCCCTGAGGGCGGGGGGCATGGTAAATGGAAGAGTGGGAGACTTTTCACTATTTATCCTTTTGTGTGTTTTGAAGTTTGAACCATGAGAAAACATTACCCACTCAAAAAACTAATGGAGCCTCTTTTCTACTTCAGAACTTTCTATATAGTGTTCTTTCTGCTTTAAGAAAGAGATGCTTTACCTTTAACTTACATGCACATTCACACACACCCACAAAATCTTCCTCCTGGAAATATCTTGTTTTTCTTCAAGAACTCTGTTCAGATGTCACTTCTTCCAGGAAGTCGTTCCTGACCAGCTCTACCTCCACCACGGAATGTGAACTCTCTTTGTTATATGCATCCGCAGTACCTTGTGGCATTTATCACAATTGATGTCCCTTTGTCATTGTTTAATATCTGTCTCCCTCACCAGAGGTGCAACAAGGGGCTAGTTCACCACTGGGTCCCCAGCACCAAGCTAAACATATGCCACATAAGACATGAATGTATCAAAGGGCTTTTTCCTTTGAGGGGGGAGTTGTTATGAACTGAATGTCTGTGTCCCCTCAAAATTTATATGTTGAAATCCTAACCCTCCTGTGATGGTACAAAGAGGTAGGGCCTTTGGGAGATGATCAGGTCATGAGGATGCAGCCCTCATGAATGGGATTAGTGCCTCATAAATGAGGCCCCAGAGAGCTAGCTTTCTCTCTCTCCACCATGTGAGGACACAGGAGAAAGTGGCCATCTGCAGCCCGGAAGAGGCCCCCAGGACCCAGCCACGCTGGCACCCTGAGGACAGACCTCCAGACTGCAGACCTATGAGAAATAAATGTGTGTTCTTCACTGTACTTATTCTGTAGTATTTTTTATAACACTCTGACTAAGACAGGAGGGAAGAAAGGGAAGGAAATACTAAACAAAAAATATCATGGCAGACAGTAGGCTAAGTGCTTTACACACACTAACACATTTAATCCTCACAACAAATGGGTACTGTTATTACCAATATTTTAAGGATGAGGAAAGAGAGGCTGAGGAGAGACAAAGTGACTTCCTCACGGTCACCAGGAAGAGCCAAGATTCAAACACAGGCAGTCTGGTTCCAGAGCCCATGAGCTCAACCCCTGGAGGGAAGGATGGATAGAGCGAGAGAAGGAAGAGGGAAGAAGTTTCCCTCACAGCAGTGGGGTGGAGAATCCGACCATCCCGCCAGTATGAGGCCTTGCTGGGCCAGCAGACTGCCTGGTCTTCGGGAAGTTACAAGTTCACCGTTAATGAAGATTCTATACTATTTATAAAACACTTGCAAACTGAAAATATTGGACCTCAGCAAAGAGACAGCAGGCCTGAAATATGACAGCTGTCTTGTCTAGAGGAGAAGGTAACACACATTGTAGATAAACACATTATTTGATGTGGGTTAATAAGCTTCACTGAATTAAGGATGACAGAATAATTACAGCAACAAGCAAAGCGGCAGGGGGAAGGCGGGTTCTCATTGAGGATAATTCCAGGGCTGGACAAGATTGGAAGTTTTGACTTTAGGACCATAGACACTTCCCTGAAATTGGAGCTTTATTATTTTTATTAAGTCAATAGCATCCGCTATGATTTGTATGAGTTCTCTGCAAGTCAACAGGAAATCATTTGCAGGATAGGAAATATTAATGAAAGAAACAGAATGAAATGGGAAATAAAAGCAAAGGAGTTCCAGTTTCTCAAATAGGATTTGTCCCTAATCCTTAAGGTTCAGACTGGATCCTGGAAAGCATAAGTAAATGGGGATTACATTTGGGTAATCACAACAGCAATAAAAATAGCTATCATGTAGTGATAGGTTCCAGCCAGGCTCTTATTAAGACCTCTTTGATGTCTTAGCCCATTGATGTCCCAAAATAATTTTGTGGAGTGGGAATAGATTGTTCCCTTGTTTTATAAGTAAGACAATTGAATCTCAGAGAGGTAGAGTGACTTGTGCAAGACTACATAGCCAGAAATTACCAAAAAGGGAGTTTTTAATTAGAGTTAAGAACGCAAAGCTTTAGAATAATGCCCAGAAAAGAGTTAATTCTGAGGGAGGAGGTAGATTAAAGAACACATCAGAGGAACAGACCTAGGTATAATTCATTGATGTACCTGAATTCCATTCAGTTTAATAAAGATCTCTGGATACCCATCATGGACCCAACACAGTGCAAAGCTCCTGTTGTAGACTGTGTCTTCCAAAGATGGTCAAGATAATAGTTCCCATGCCACATGATCTTGTAAGATGAACTTGATAGTCTTTGTACTGAATGAATGATGGAGTCCATGATCCCTCTCCCTTGGACCTTGAATGTCAACTACCTCAGTCAATAGGATATAGCAGAAAAGATACTTATTTGCCTTCTAGAGATAGAGCATAAAAGCTATATGCATGTTCTCTTTCCTCTCTTAGGATGTTCACTCTAGGATCCCAGTCACCATGTTGTGAGGAAGTCAACCAGCCCACAAGGGAACAGCAGATGGAAAGGCCACATGTAGGTGTTTTTAATAACTGGCTAGCTGAAGTCCCAGCTAATAGTCAGCACGAAACACAGACATGTGACAAAAGGTGCCTCCAGATGGCTCCAACTCCTGGCCATCAAGTCACCCTCATCTTTTGACTTTTCCCAGTCGAGTTCCTAGACATCATGAAGTAGAATTCTCAACCCAGGGGATCCAGGAGAATAATAAAAATTGTCAGTATTGTCCCTAAACCTTGGTGTGATTTATCACATAGAAATGGTAACTGGAAGAGCCCCCACATGAGTAATTTTTTAAGTATATGAAACAGCATCTGCCCTTCCATCTACTTTGAAAAACAAGACTCTTAAGACAGAAGTTTAATCAACAGACAGTGAGCCCTTATACTAAGTGAAATAAGTCAGATAGAGACAGACAAATACTGTAGGATATCACTTATGTGTGGAATCCAGGAAATACAGCTAACTAGTGAATATAACAACAACCCAAAAAAAGCTAACTCAAAGATATAGAGAACAAGTTAGTGGTTACCAGTAGGGAGAGGGGGGAGAGGCAATATAGATGTTGGGGAGTAAGAAGTACAAGCTACTTGGTGCAAGATATGCTACAGGGATGTATTGTACAATATGGGGAATATAGGCAATATTTTGTAATAACTGTAAATATTTTGTAACCTTTAAAAATTGTGTTAAAAATAAAACTTAATAAAAGACAATGTGCCTCATAATAGCCAAAATGTGAAAATCCACATATTCATCAGCCGATGCACAGTGGAAAACCAAAATGTGGTGGAGCCATACAATGGAATATCACTCAGCAATAAAAAGGAACAAAGTTCTGACACCTGCCACAACATTAATGAAGCTGAAAACATTACGTTAAAGAGAGAAGCTAGGGACTTCCCTGTTGGTCCAGTGGCTAAGACTTCACACTCTCAGTGCAGGGGCCCTGTGTTCGAGCCCTGGTCGAGGAACTAGATCCCATACGCTGCAACTAGAGATCCTGTGTGCTGCCATGACGATCCCTCCTGCTACAACTAAGACCCGGTGCAGTCAAATAAATGGGTATTTTTTCAAAAGAGAGAGAGAGAAGCAAGACACAAAAGGTCACACATTGTATAATTCCATTTACATTCAGAGTGAGCAAATCCATAGAGATAGGAAGTAGATCAGTGGTTACCAGAGGATGGTGGAGAGGCAAATGAGGAGTGACTATTTAATGGGTAAAGCGCTTCTTTGTGGAGTGATTAAATATGTTAGAATTAGACAGTGGTGAGAGTTGAAAAATCTTGTAAGTACACTAAAGCCTCTGAATTTCGTGTTTTTTAGTGGTGAATTTTATGGGCTATGAATTATATTTCAATTTTTTTAAAAAAGCAATGCACTAGGGACCTCTGCAAGAGTGTGGGCTCATAAGCCTTGTGAGTGAGTGAGTGAAAGTTGCTCAGTCAAGTCCGACTCTTTGCGACCCCACAGGCTATACAGTCCATGGAATTCTATAAACTTTGGAGTCAAGTAAACCTGTGTTGCCATCCAGGGATTTCCAGTTTCTAATTGCGTGACTTGGATAGGTTTCTTGATCCCTCAGGGGCTGGGATTATGCATCTGTAAAATGGGAAAAAGAAGACTCACTTTGCAGGACTGTTGTCAGGATTAATAACGCCTGGTCAAAGACTCTAACAGAAACAGAAACCCGCTCAAGCAGCATCAACCAAACTAAGAATTTTATTAAAGGAATCAAGGACATCTCATAGGAGCCCAGGTCACGAAGGAGAACTTGGCCTCATAAGAAGCTTGAACCAGAAAATTTAAAGCTATCAAGCATCAACACTGAGATTCTTTCTGGCATATATGTAATGAGTAGGGGAATTTCGTTAAAATTGTTGATTTGTAGGAAATTGAGATTTTGCATCATATTTTAAAGGTAATCCATTAGAGTCACTTAGTAATTGCAAAATAACATTTTTGTAAAGGAGACAATTTGAATGCCAAATAAGAAAGGGCTCAGTACCTTAACTGGAAGAGTTGAAAAGTAGTTAAGGATCACAAGCTTGGAGCAACAAAATCCCCCTCCTGTGACAAATTTAGTTTATGACCTTGGAGGACAAATGGACTCTTCTACAATGAACAGATATAGTTTCTTATAACACATTTTTTTAAATCTCAAGGTTGTCAGTTAACAAACCTAAGAACTCTTAGAACAAATTTTTACTCCTTATGGAGAAGTCCTTTCCTATCTGATAAATAAAATTAAAAAGAAAATGAATGTATGTAACAGTGTGTATAGCTGAGTCACTTTGCTGTAAGCAGAAATTGACACAACGCTGTAAGTCAACTAACTTCAGTTTATACAAAATTAGAAAGGAACTTAATTTTATGTTGACAAGAGACAAATTATATACAGATTTACTAAATTCTTTATGGTAGATTCCCTAATATTCAATGGTCTTTATTAACTTGAAGGAGAGGTTCTCAGCCCTGGCTGAACCTTAAAGTCATTGACTGCCTTTTTAAAAATATCAGGACCCCATCAAAAAGTCTAACTTAATCAGGGACTGACATGTTCGAGGGAAAGCAAGGGGACCAGTGTGGTGGGAACATAGTGAGTGATAGTGGGAAGGATAGGAGGGGAGGTCATTGACATAAAGGGGCTAGGATGTGTAGGCTCTTACACACCAGTGTGAGGACAATAGACTTTAGGGAAAATGGGGAGCCACTGCGGGGGTGGGGGTGGTACTTGGCTACACATAAATGCAATCAAGTCAGCTGAAAGAAAACATGGAAATTATTGGTTTTATTTTTTTTATCTCTAGAATTTTATTTTATTTTTTTACTTTTTTAAATTTTTTTTCCATTTATTTTTATTAGTTGGAGGCTAATTACTTTATGATATTGTAGTGGTTTTTGTCATACATTTTTTTATTAGTTGGAGGCTAATTACTTTACAATATTGTAGTGGTTTTTGTCATACATTGACATGAATCAGCCATGGATTTACATGTATTCCCCATCCTGATCCCCCCTCCCACCTCCCTCTCCACCCGATCCCTCTGGGTCTTCCCAGTGCACCAGGCCCGAGCACTTGTCTCATGCATCCCACCTGGGCTGGTGATCTGTTTCACCCTAGATAATATACATGTTTCGATGCTGTTCTCTCGAAACATCCCACCCTCGCCTTCTCCCACAGAGTCCAAAAGTCTGTCCTGTACATCTGTGTCTCTTTTTCTGTTTTGCATATAGGGTTATCATTACCATCTTTCTAAATTCCATATATATGTGTTAGTATACTGTATTGGTCTTTATCTTTCTGGCTTACTTCACTCTGTATAATGGGCTCCAGTTTCATCTATCTCATTAGAAATGATTCAAATGAATTCTTTTTAATGGCGGAGTAATATTCCATGGTGTATATGTACCACAGCTTCCTAAACCCATTTGTCTGCTAATGGGCATCTAGGTTGCTTCCATGTCCTGGCATAAACAGTGCTGTGATGAACATTGGGGTTCACGTGTCTCTTTCAGATCTGGTTTCCTCGGTGTGTATGGCCAGGAGTGGGATTGCTGGGTCATATCGCAGTTCTATTTCCAGTTTTTTAAGGAATCTCCACACTGTTCTCCATAGTGGCTGTACTAGTCTGCATTCCCACCAACAGTGTAAGAGGGTTCCCTTTTCTCCACACCCTCTCCAGCATTTATTGCTTGTAGACTTTTGGATAGCAGCCATCCTGAAAAGATGCTCAACATCACTCATTATCAGAGAAACGCAAATCAAAACCACAGTGAGGTACCATTACACACCAGTCAGGATGGCTGCTATCCAAAAGTCTACAAGCAATAAATGCTGGTTTTAAATCTGTGGATGGTGCCCATCTAAGTTTCAACATTATTCTGTCTCTCCACCACCACCACCCCTACTCATGAGCTTAGTTTGATTAAACAGGCTGCCATATTATATTGTCTGCTGCTCTGTGGGGACAGCCACCCAGCAAGGAGCTGAGGGCAGCCTCTGACAACAGCCAACTAGGGACTGAAGCCCTCAGCCCAACAATTCTCAAGGAACTGAATCCTGCCAACAATCACGGAATCTCGAAAGTGGCCCCACCCCAAGTCCTTCCTGGCGACAGCTGTTGCCCTAGAAGACTCCTGACTGTGGCCTCTGGGAGACTCTGAGTCCAAGCATCTCTCACAGGCTCTGTTGCAACCAGAATCTAGACCCACAGAAGCTATGTGATTTGAAGCTGCTAAATTTGGTGGTGATTTGCTGTGCAGTAATAGTAAACTAATACAGTGACTTAGACCAGGATAAGGATGATAAAGTTGAAGACAAATGAGTAAGTCTCAAGTATACTGTGGAGGCTGAAATGATGGATTTTAGAGATGAATTAAATAGGGAAGAATCAGTGTGAACACTAGAATTCTATCTCCAGAAACTGTGAATGGTGGCGCCATTTGCTGAGATGGAGAAGAATCAAAGATGAACAGGTTTGAAAGAGAGAAATAATTCTACTTCTCAACACCTTAGTTTGCCTGTAAGACAAGAGCAGTCAGCTATGCAAGTCTAGAGTTCAGAGAAAACAAGGTGTCTCTCTGTTCACTAAGCCTCAGTTCTCTTTTCTCTCAGTAGAAAAGGCCTTCCAATCTCCCGTCCCCTCTGTTCTCAGGAAGGCTTTCCAGAACCAAGGTGAGCCTAATCCCTAGCCAGGTTGTTATTGTTCAGTCACTCAGACAAGTCTGACTCTTTGTGACCCCATGAACTGCAGCACACCAGGCTTCCCTGTCCTTCACTATCTCCCGGAGCTTGTTCAATTTCATGTCCACTGAGTTGGTGATGCCACCCAACCATCTCATCCTCTGATGTCCCTTTCTCCTCCTGCATTCAATCTTTCCCAGCATCAGGATCAGGGCCTTTTCTAATGAGTCGGCTCTTCGAATCAGGTGGCCAAAGTATCAGATCTTCGGCTTCAGTACCAGTCCTTAAAATGAATATTCAGGACTGATTTCCTTTAGGATTGACTGGTTTGATCTCCTTGCTGTTCAAAGAACTCTCAAGAGTCTTCTCCAACAACACAGTTCAAAAGGATCAATTCTTTGGCACTCAGCCTTCTTTATGGTCCAACTCTTACACCCATACATGACTACTGAAAAAGCCATAGCTTTGACTAGATGGGCCTTTGTCAGTAAAGTAACATCTCTGCTTTTTAATATGCTGTGTAGCTAGGTAGACCAGACAATCTGAAATCACAACTCAGTTCAGCATCTTTAACCACATGCATCCAAAAAGTTGCCAAGAGAAAATGGAGCAGGTGTGCCAAAGAGAAGCAGAGATGGTAAACACCTCACCTAGAGAAAGAGAAACGAGCAGCTGCCTTGGCCCCTGCCTGCCAATCTGAGCTCTAGGCCTGTGAGTTCCATGAGATGGCCACGTTTTCATAGAAATTTCCCTTGGTTCTTAAGCCACTTTGATGCTATCAGAGCCTTGAAAAGATAGCAATAAAAATACTTACATATTTGGACCTGCAGATCAGGATTGCCATAATGCCTCACAAATAAGATCAGGTATTTGCAAGTCCCTGGTACAAAATACCGTGCAAAAAGAGCTATTGTCATTACTTTTGTTATGCCTAATCCTACTCTTGTAAAAATATCTTTAGATTCACTAAGTAGCTGTAGTGTCCAAACTTCAAACCTCAGGAAAGCTACAGGAGAGTAGACCAGAGATTCAGAGCTGTGCTGTTCAGTACAGTAGCCACTGGCCATATGCAGCTATTTAAGTTGAAATAAAACAAAACTTGAACTGCCAGTTGAACTAGACACATTCAAAGTGCTCAGTAGTCACATGTGTCTGTGTGGTTACCAATTCGAAAGTGAGTATATGTTAATAGAACATGTCCCTTGTTACAGGAAGGATGGTTTTAATTGGGTCAGAACACTCTTACCCAGGAATTAAGAGCACATTGTCAAAAAGCAATTCTGGAAGATGACATCAGAAGACTGGGAATTTGTCTCCAATCAAATCTCAACTTTGCACATAATTCTTTCTAAAAATTTAACATTTTCTAGCTTACCTACATTTATATGTACATATTCAGCCTGTGGGGCTTCGCAGGTGGCAGTCAGTTCAGTTCAGTCTCTCAGTCATGTCCAACTCTTCTCGACCCCATGGACTGCAGCACACCAAGCTTCCCTGTCCATCACCAACTCCCAGAGCTTATGCAAACTCATGGCCATCGAGTCAGTGATGGACTCAACCATCTCATCCTCTGTTGTCTCCTCCTCCTGCCTTCAGTCTTTCCCAGCATCAGGGTCTTTTCCAGTGAGTCAGTTCTTCACATCAGGTGGCCAGAGTATTGGAGCTTCAGCTTCAGCATCAGTCCTTCCAATGAATATTCAGGACTGATTTCCTTTAAGATTGACTGGATTGATCTCCTTGCTGTACAAGGGACTCTCAAGAGTTCAAAAGCATCAACTCTTCAGAGCTCAGCTTTCTTTATGGTCCAGCTTTCACATCCATACATGACTACTGGGAAAACCATAGCTTTGACTATATGGACCTTTGTTGGTAATGTCTCTGCTTTTTAATATGTTTTCTAGGTTGGTCATAGCTTTCTTCCAAAGAGCAAGTGTCTTTTAATTTCATGGCTGCAATCACCATCTGCAGTGATTTTGGAGCCCAAGAAAATAAAGTCTGTTACTGTTTCCACTGTTTCCCCATCTATTTGCCATGAAGTGATGGGACCAGATGCCATGATCTTAGTTTTTCCTCTTTCACTTTCATCCAGAGGCTTTTTAGTTCTTCTTCACTTTCTGCCATAAGGGTGATGTCACCTGCATATCTCAGGTTATTGATATTTCTCCTGGCAATCTTGATTCCAGCTTGTGCTTCATCCAGCCCAGCGCTTCTCATAATGTACTCTGCATGTAATTTAAACAAGCAAGGTGACAATATACAGCCTTGACATACTCCTTTCCCAATTTGAAACCAGTCTGTTGTTCCATGTCCGGTTCCAACTGTTGCTTCTTGACCTGCATACAGTTTTCTCGGTAGACAGGTAAGGTGGCCTGGTATTCCCATCTCTTTAAGAATTTTCCACAGTTTGTTGTGATCCACACAGTCAAAGACTTTAGCATAGTTAATAAAGCAGAAGTAGATGGCATTAGTGATAAAGAATCCACCTGTCAATGGAGGAGACACAAGAGACACAGGTTCAATCCCTGGGTCAAGAAGACCCCATGGAATGGGAAATGGCAACCCACTCCAGTGTTCTTGCCTGGAAAATTCCATGGACAGAGGAGCCTGGTGGGTTACAGTCCTTGGTGCTGCAAAGAATTGGACATGACTCAGTAACTGAACACATTCAGCGTGTGCCACGGGTTTGAGTAAAAATCCCCGGTAAGTACTGCCCACCACGTGAAATCACTTTCAGTTTGACCTCATTCTATTTTGTTTTCCCAACTTAAACCAACATCATCTCATTCCAGGTTTCCAGCTACACAAGACTTAATGGCTTCTGCCAGGTGTTATCTGAGATTGGGAATACAGCTAAACCGGAACTCTTTCATGGAGAAGGCCATGGCAACCCACTCCAGTACTCTTGCCTGGAAAGTCCCATGGATGGAGGAGCCTGGTGGGCTGCCATCTATGGGGTCGCACAGAGTCAGACACGACTGAAGCGACTTAGCAGCAGCAGCAGGACCTCTTTCAGAAATTTGATTCACATGTTTACTAAAGGCCCACCTTCTTCCTTACCCTTTCAAATGAGGTTGGGGGTGGAATTAAGGCTCACAATGAGAATTTCCATCACCATACAAAGACTAGGCAACAGAAAAGACAACTTAAGGAACAAGAGAGCCAACCACACAGAGGTGTTGGGGGAATCACCACACAGCCCCATCTCAGGGAAGAATATTCAGTTTTGACAACCTGCCCTTTTCTGCAGAAGATGGCGTGAATGTTAGAATCTGCCTTTTACTGAGCACTTAATCCATCGGAGTTGTTGCGTCATGTTTTATACACATTATCTCAATCTTCACAGCAACTGTGGGTGGTAGTGATTATTATTTCCATTTTAGAGATGAAGAAGCTAATCTTGAAAAGGTTTGTAACTTTTTCAATTTCACTCAGTAAATGGTAGAGCCAAGAATCCCACCAAGTGTCTTTGACTCCAGAACCAGCATGAAAAATCACTAAACCAGACTAACACATTCCTCTCCTGTAACAATGGTAATTAAACCATAAAATCAGAGACTCTGGTGTATGTAAATTTATATAATTCCTTATACTGAAGTTCTTTCAAAGTTTAATAACCAGGCAAATTATCAACCAGGGGCAGTATTTTCCCTTCACTAAGGCCTGAACACTAGTTTCTATGATAAAAAGAAACTACCGTTAAGACTCCTTTTGTAATAGTAGGTGGTCATGATTTTCTTTTTTCTTTCCTGTTTTCTTTTTTCCATTCTGAGGAGAATTGTCTGTTAGTATTTGGTTTAAAAGTTCAAAAACAACATCCATGACTTTGAACAATGGGTTAAAAGAATTGCCCACAGATGAACAAATGAACAAGTTATAGAAAAACATTCATACAAAAATTCCTTCCAGCAATTTTCTTGGGAAAAGTCAGTGCTGTGACTTAATCTGTCCACTGAAAGCCTTCTCTTTTAACATTTTACTTCTGTTTATGTGTTTTACATCATTTCCAAATTGCTTTCATCTGCAACATTTCTTGGTATTTCAATTCCTCCATTTCCTTCTTTATAAAAAAATGAGGCAACAAAGTGTGTATCTCAGTATCTGGTACATAATAAGGGCTAGCTATGCAGCCCTTCAGTGATAGAACTGTTGCTATTCATATTAATATTAGCATTCATTCCTTCAACAAGCATCTAAGTAGAACACAGCAAAATGAAATCCAATATTCCATCCAACTATGGCTCTAAAGAAGCAGTGGAGGATCAAGAATTTCTATATATGGGAGCAGCAACAGAGCTGGAAGTAGAAGGTGGGACTCCTGTCTAGAAACAGTTATGGAAGGGGCAGCTGGAGGACTCTGGAGGGATTTAAAGCCACTCTTCTGCTGCTGTTACTCAGCTCTTTCAGATGAGGCAAGTGCTATTACCATCATTTGACAGAAGAGAAATTTGAAGTTGGCAGAGCCTAAGTGACTTCTCAAAATTATAAGACTTACATATGGAAAATCAGACTCACTAGAAGGTACTGAGTTGCATTAGGACAGAGACTTTGCCCATCTCATTTAATGCCTGTCTCTAGAGCATAGAGCCAGTGCTTGAGCTAAATCAGGTTCCCAAGAAGCCAAGCCTGAAACAGAGATTCTCATACCTGGCTTTATGAATGGAGTGCTCTCAAGAAAAAAGGGAGTGAGGGAGATGAGAGAGGAGAGCAAAAGAGGATGGGTGAAGATATGGATTCATTGGAAGCCTAGCCTCATTCTGATCTCTCGGGGAGCTCTGGGGCATGAATGACATCATGGTTTTTCCAGCCTGCCTCAGGGGACAGCCTTTTGTATGCCCTCTCCATTGGCAGTGGGCCACTCTCGGGTGGAAGGTATGCAAGGCATAACGTTCTGGGCATTTCTGAGCATCATCAGCTGAGCACACTCACAGTAGCTGGAAGATGAGTGACTTGGCCTCTTCAGTGAGAGCTGGGTGGGAAGCCAACAGTGTCCGGGGAAAATGCTCAATAAATATTTATCGGATGAATGACTCATAACTAGAACGCAGTTCTACTGTCTCTGTGTACTTTCTCTATATACACAAGGCAGAACTTTTGCCGTACAAAACTTCACAATCATTGTCTCTAATTCAAGAACCTTCCCCAGCACAACTCGGCAGTAGCAAGCACAACTCAGCTGGCAAAGGTCACATTGGACCAGGTTGACTTGATACTTTGGAGGAGGAAGGACATAACTGTTGAGGCTTTAAGCTATGAAAGAAAACCTCCACCCATCAGCCAAGGCCACTACAAATTAACGGTTGCATTGGGGTTTTGTTTGACAGCTGGATAAAGCCAATTCATGTCAAGGGAACAGAGACATAACATAGAAAGTCCAAGGAAACTCCCATAGAAACTAGAATTTTATTTCCCAAAAAAGATATTTGCTTCTTACATTCTCAACTGCCCCTGAGCTGAGAACTCAAACTGGGGACTAATATACCTTTCAAACCAGGTCAGTATCAAAGCAGGAAAGTGTGGTATAATCATTCCTGGCAGGAGGAACCATGCCAACTCCTTCTACCTTTTTTCTTTTAATTACACCCATTTTCCAGTAGGCTCTCAAATGCCCTGCCATTCCAGTTAGAGTTGCTCCCTGCCTCCTCCCACAACCAGGCTGTTCTTTCTCTTCTCCATCCCACAAATGAAAATGGCCCTAAATGGGAGGGAAGAATTGCAGAGGGATGGGTTACAATGGAGTTCTTTCCAAAAAGGAGAGATCCAATCCATTCTCTCACCCTGCAGCCAGGGTGAGCTTCTGTAGAACTTGAAGCCCTTCAACCCAAGGACAAAATGAACAGTCTTTAATAGGGCTTATTGAGGTGGCCACTCAGTATCTTCCAGCAACACTGGCTTTCTTTCAATTCCTCAAACACACAGCTCTCCACCCTGCCACAGGGCCTTTGCACCTGCAGATCTCACTGCTGGAATGCTTTCATGTCTAACTACTCATTCAGATCAAAGCATAAATGCTCTTTCCCTGGCTTCCCTGTCTCATCCGTATTTTGCTCCAGATTGTCACAGTGCTTTTACTTCATAGCACATCATGGTTTGTTGCTCTAATTTCATATTCTCCAAATACAGAGACACCAAAGGAAAGTTCTTCTTTTGATGACTATCAAATGTCTGTATCTCTTTTTCAGTTTCATTCTTGGCTCAGAGGGGAAAGGGATCCACCTTCTTATTTTGGAGATTTGGAGATTGAGGCTCAGGAGGAAACATTATCTGAGGTCCCATGGTTGGTTGGTTGGTTGGATGGTTTTTCAAAGTGGTGTTGGTTGTTTTCTCCTGAAATAGGATCAAGCCTTTTGCACACATCTTGTGTTACCCTCACCTTAGCTCTAGAGATTGCTGTCTTTCAGATTGATTGCAGACCAGGGAAGAGTAGAACTGAATAAAGAGCCATATGGAAACCTCGTCAAGGATATACAGATCTGGCTGTCATCACCACCTCTTCTGGGAATTCCTTTTTTGAACTCCCCAAATCATCAAATTTCCCATCCTTCCTCATGACACCACCTCAAAGCATATCCTTTAAATAATATAAAATAAAATAACTGATCGGCATAACAGGGGTAGCCAGTCCATGTTCAGCACTTACTGTAATGTGCCAAGCCTCATGCTGAGCACATTACACATCTTAATCCTCTTGCTCCTTTGCAACATCTCTACAAGGCAGGCTGGGCAGAAGCTGTCACTCTCTTGCCAATGCCAGACAGCTGCAGAGTGTAGGAGCCCAATTTTATATCTGGTTTGATCTTCCTCGAAAGTCCATGTGTTACTGGCCAGAGACTGAACCAAACTCATTTTCTGCTGCTTATTGCTCAAAAGTCAATGTTCAAGAGGCAAAGGTTGGTGGAAAAAGAAAGATGCTTTTTCAGGAAGATGCTTATTCAGGAAACCAGCAACCTGGGCAGATGGTGGACTAGCATCCCTAAAATCATCTCTGAGTTGTTGGTTAGACAGAAAAGGGTTTTATAGGGGAAACTGGGAAGTCTCAGGAATATGCAGGTGGGGACTTTGTCTAGAACAGCACATTTGGCTCCAATAATCATCTTGAAATTGGTCGGGCCTTGCTCTGGTTAGCATTATCTTCTTGTGCATAGAAAGTAGGGTTAATCTTTAACTGCGAGGTAGAAAGTTCTGAAGTCCTTCAGGCCAGTTTCTGGAATTTCTTTTTTTTTAATTAATTTATTTTAATTGGAGGATAATTATTTCACAATTTTGTGCTGGTTTTGGCCATACAGCAACATGGGTCAGCCATGGTGTAGGTGTGTTCCCCCACCTGAACCCCACTCCCACCTCCCTCCCCACCTCATCCCTCTGGGTTGTCCCAGAGCCCCAGCTTTGAGTGACCTGCTTTGTGCATTGAACTTGAGCAAGAGGGTATTCTTAAGTAACTACCATATCATAGCTTACTCAGGCCTAGGTCACAAGTTTTCTAAAATGGAACTGGGGCTTCTAATACCACCCTTATTAGGGTAGGATTCAGGCTCCCTGCCCGATCCTTATTTCAGAACCTGGATTCAAATGGACTGTCCATCATATCACATCACTCTGAGGGGACCAGTCCAGGTCTGGGACAGAATGATCCCTTCAGGCAAGGGAGTGATCTAGAAGGTCACCACCCACAACACTGTCTTCAGGAGCCAAGAGGCCCTAACAGAACAAGCATCAAACTATGAATTAAAAGGGAGCAATACATTTGCAGCAATACGGATGCAGCTAGAGATTACTGTACTAAGTATGTCAGAAAGAGAAAGACAAATATCATATGATATCACTTATATGTGGAATCTAAAATATTTCACAAATGAAGCAGAAACAGAATGAAACAGAATCAGGGACATTAGAGAGTAGACTAGTGATTGCCAAGGCAGGGGGAGAGGGTTGGATTGAGAATTTGGGATTAGCAAACAGTATATATAACATGGATGAACAACAAGGTCCTACTGTATAGCAAAGGGATATATATATATATATATAAACTGAGTCACTTTGCTATGCAGCAATTAACACAGTATACTTAGATAAAAAATACATTTTTTAAAAGTAAGGGACAATACAAAGTCTAATGGAACTTCCAGGTTTTGGTTGAAAATCACTAAACATACACAAACTCATGTAAAGATGCTCCCTCTGTAACCAGCACTCATTGGGTTTTTTTCACTGTGCAGCATCCATTCCAGCATCTTCTTTTGAAAGCAGCACCCATTTCTTTTTTGAGGTCTTTTTTAAATGTTTTAGTTTGGGTCCATCCAGAAAATTCATTCTTGGGTGTGGACAGTTCTCCAGATGTTCACCTGCATAATCAAGACAGAATAGGTCCCTCACCCTAAAACATTCCCTTGTACTGCCCCTTTGGAGACCCCATTTCCCCTTCTCCCCACTGGAGCCCACTTGTTGGATCTGTCATCAATAAAAGGAAAGCAAAATGAGGAAACTGTGTCCCCCTGGATCTGAAGTTCAGGCAGAGGTAGAAACTGGAAACTGTTGGCTTCTCTCTTTTTTGGCCTGAGATGAGGCAGGTGCCCAGCCCTCCTGCCTAGAACCCCTGACCAGCCTGGCTATGTCCTGTTCACCCTTCACACAGTAGCATAAAAAACATCTATTTGATCTTTGTCCCTGCTTCCTGGCTCACAGCTCCTAAAACCCATGGAATCTCCTGAGTGATAGGAGTGTCTTCTGTTATTCGTAAGTATCTCCTTTGACCACAACTGAACTTATGCTATGAAGTGCTTCTGGGTGGGGTCCCTGATAGCTTCAGGATGAGGGCTGGTCCCTGGAAAGACCAGGGACCTGACTAAAGAGTTGTAACTTTCACACCCACATCTGACCCCGGGAGGGAAGAGGAGCCAGACGCTGAGTTCAACCCCCAATGGCTGGTGATTTATCAGTGATGCCTCTGCAACAGAATCTTAATTAAAACCCCTAAATAATGGAGTTCAAGGGCTTCCAAGCTGGTGAACACATCTGCAGGTGGGGAGGGTGGTGAACTTGTTCCACAGAAACTTGAGTTCCTGACACTGGGCATCCCCTCCCCCCTGATCTCACTCTATATACTTCTTTACCTGTATCCTCTATAATAAACTGTAAGAGGAAGGATAGTGCTTTTCTGAGTTCTGCTGAGTCTTTCTAGCAAACTATTGAACCCAAAGGGGGGATCTTGGGAGCCCCCAAATTTGTGATCACTCCAGCAGAAGTGTGGGTAGCCTGGACTGGTGTCTGAAGTATGGGCATTAACCTTTGGGGTCCATGCTAACCCTGGGTGGACCGTGTCCCGTGCATACCAGTCCAGGCAGGTCCCTGGGCTCTGGAGGAAGTGCCGTCATAGTAGGGCCTCCAGCCCTGCTGGAGTCACCTGAGCCGCTGCAGAGATCCACGTGTCTGAATCCAGCCCCGGAGCCTGACTTCACTGACTAGAGCTCCTATGGGATATTCAAAGGTGCTGCCAAGGTTGAGAACCTCCATCTGGGAGGAGAGAGCCAAAAGGTCACCCCTCCAATACTCACCGTGTCTTTAGAACAAGGCTCTTGAACTTTAACGTGCCTCTGTGAATCGTCACATCAAATGCAGATTCTGATTCAGTAGGTCTGGAGTAGGATCTGAGACTCTGCCTTTCTCACAAGCTCTCCATGACACAGATGCTGCTGGTCCAAGAACCAGGCTTTAGGGGAGCACAGTGAAAACAATGGGAACCCCAAGGTGCCCCATATGAAACACCTCATATGGGGGACCGTCGCCCATCACCCTCACAGGGGTTGGGCCCAAATGCAGGATGCCCACTGCTTCGGGTTCCTTTGTTCAGCATCCAGGCCAGCCCACAACTGCAGGTCATCACTTCTGCCCAGCTGGATGGCAGAAGGTATTACAAGGGACATATAAGGAAGCGGACTGTCACTCTGGGCCACCCACAAGCTCCCCCAGCCACAAATCCAGTGAGTCTGAGGCCCTCCCAAGCCCAGTGATTCCCATTCACCCCTTTCTGTCAAGAGCCTAACCCTTGTGCATGGAGCATCCTCACAAAATAAACTCGCTGAGCCTGCCCCCCTTTTCTTTGCACCTGAAGCAATTATTACTTGCCATAAACAAGAACTGCCAGCTGTGAGTAGCATTCAGCTCGCTTTTCTTAAAATGCCTCATAATCGTTTCTTTCTGAGAAGAATTCTCCAGCCCCAGCCCCGCGATGTTCCTGCCTCGCCAATCACAGTGTAGTCCTGGGCCTCTGTTTTGATAAGATAATCTGTTACTGTCAGTCAGAGAGACCTGAGGCTCTTGCTGCTGGGAGGAGGTGGGGGACGGAAGTGCAGCTGAGGCCGAATCTCCCAGAAGCAGCCCCAGAGAGAGACCTAGACAAATGTCAACCGACAGAGTGAAACCTGCTCCTTCTCAGACACCTGTAGGCCCCGCCCCGGCCCTGCTTCACACACACTCCCATTTCTTGTTTGTCTCTCTCAAGCTCCATTCAGAGAAAGTGGAGATATGTCTTCCTTTTTTTAATTTTTTGTACAGTGTACAATTCATGGTTTTATTATATTCAAAATTAGGCAATCATAAGCACCAACTCTAGTGTTTTGGTCATCTGATGTGAACAGATGACTCATTGGAAAAGTCCCTGATGCTGGGAAAGATTGAGGGCAGAAGGAGAAGAGGGTGTCAGAGGAAGAGATGGCTGGATGGCATCACCGATGCAACAGACACCAACTTGGGCAAACTTTGGTAGATGGCGAGGGACAGAGTGGCCTGACGTGCTGCAGTCCATGGGGTCGCAGAGAGTCGGACATGACTGGGTGACTGAACAACAAGCACCATCTAATTTCAGAACTTTTTCATCATTCCAGAAGAAAAAAAAAACCCTATCCATAAGCAGTCATTCTCCAATCTCCCTTTCCCTATCCCTTAACAACTACAAATCTACTTTCTGAAAGCACCTCTGCCTTCATAGCTCAGTCGGTAAAGAATCTGCCTGCAATGCAGGAGACCCAGGTTCATTCCTGGGTTGGGAAGATCCCATGGAGAAGGAAATGGCAATCCACTCCAGTATTCTTGCCTGGAAAATCCCATGGACAGAGGAGCCTGGTGGGTTACAGTCCATGGGGTCGCAAGAGTCGGACACGACTTAGCGACAAAACCACCATCACCACATAGTTGATTAACATTGTGATAGTTTAGGTGAACGGTGAAGGGATTCATATCCACACTCCCCCAAAGTCCCCTCCCATCCAGGCTGCTATGTAACACTGAGTCAAGTGCCATGTGCTATATGGTAGGCCCTTGTTGGTTATCCACTTAAAATACAGCAGCATGTACAAGCCCATCCCAAACTCCCTAACTATCCCTTCCCCCCATCCCCACCCCTGACAACCATAAGTTCATTCTCTAAGTCTGTGAGCGGAGACATCTTCTTGAACTGAATTAAGCTGAAGCCATGAGGGAAACGTTGGAGGACATGTGGAGAAAAAAATGAGGCATCAGTGGTACCCAACCTTGAAGATGGTCCCCAAGGATTCCCACCCCCCCAGGTAGTCACACCCCTGTGAAATGTCTTCCCAGCATGAGTGCATGTAATAAATAGTATATGGGTGCATTCCCATACCCCCTCTTGAATCACTCACTCTAGAGCATCCAGTTGCCACACTGTGAAGACATCAGGCTATGACTGGAGAGGCCCACGTGGGGAGAAACTGAGGCCTCCAGCAGCCGTGGGAATGAATGTGGAAGCAGATTCTGCCCCAATGGAGCCTTGACAGGGCTGCAGCCCTGGCCAACAGCTTGACTGGCATCTGGTGAGAAGCTCTGAGCCAGAGTCACTCGGCTAAGTTGCTCCCAGATTCCTGACACACAGAAGCTGTAAGAAAATCGACACTTGTTGCTGTAAGCTGCTAAATTTGGGATGATTTGTTACAGAGCAGTAGATGACTAATACAGCACCCATCTCCAACCAAAGTACAAATAATAGCGTGGGTTCCTTCTATGGCAAGATGAGGTGCCAATCAAAATATTATTCTTCACAGCATCAGACTTTATTTTCACAGCCAGACACATCCACAATTGAGCATCATTTCCACTTTGGCTCAGCTGTTTCATCCTTTCTGTAGCTATTCATGATTGACCTCTGCTCTTCCCCAGTAGCACACTGGACCCCTTTCAACCTGAGGGGCTCATATTCCAGTGTTAAAAAATTTGCCTTTTCATTCTGTCCATGGAATTCTCCAAGTAAGAATACTGGAGTGAGTTGCCATGTCCTTCTCCAGTGAACCAAGTTTGGTCAGAACTCTTCACTATGACACATCCACCTGGGTGGCCCTGCATGGCATAGCTCATAGCTTCACTGAGCTATGCAACTGGACGTGGTCAAGCAGGAGGTGATAAGAGTAAACACTGACATTTTAGGAATCGGTGAATTAAAATGGACGGAACGGGTGAATTTAATTCAGATGACCACTATGTCTTCTACCGTGGACAAGAATCCCTTAGAAGAAATGGAGTAGCCCTCATAGTCAACAAAAGAGTCTGAAATGCAGTACTTGGGTGCAATCTCAAAAACAACAGAATGATCTTGGTTCCTTTCCAAGGCAAACCATTCAGCATCACAGTAATTGAAGTCTATGCCCCAACCACTGATGTTAAAGAAGCTGAAGTTGATCAGCTCTGTGAAGACCTATAACACCTTTTAGAAATAACACCCAAAAAAAAAAGGTGTCATTTTCATCATAGGGGATTGGAATGCAAAAGTTGGAAGTCAAGAGATACCCAGAAGAAAAGGCAAATTTGGACTTGGAGTACAAAATTAAACAGGGCAAAGGCTAATAGAGTTTTGTCAAGAGAACACATTGGTGATAGCAAACACCCTCTTCTAACAACCAGAGAGACAACTCTACACACGGACATCACAGATGGTCAATACCAAAATAAGATTGATTATATTTTTTGTAGCCACAGATTGGGCTTCCCTGGTGGCTCTGATGGTAAAGAATCTGCCTGCAATGCAGGAGACCTGCATTCGATCCC
Organism: Cervus canadensis; assembly: GCF_019320065.1. Lineage (NCBI taxonomy): Eukaryota > Metazoa > Chordata > Mammalia > Artiodactyla > Cervidae > Cervus > Cervus canadensis. The sequence continues at coordinate 12,208,654 of NC_057417.1, read as the reverse complement.
TGAGTTGGGAAGATCCCCTGCAGGAGGGCATGGCAACCCACCCCAGTATTCTTGCCTGGAGAATCCCCGTGGACAGAGGAGCCTGGTGAACTACAGTCCATGCGGTTGCAAAGAGTTGGACTTGATTGAGTGACTAAGCACAGCACAGCACAATAACACAGCCAAAGATGAAGCTCTGTACCGTCAGCAAAAACAAGCCCTGGAGCTGACTATGGCTCAGATCACGAACTCCTTATTGCAAACTTCAGGCTCAGATTGAAGAAAGTAGGGAAAATCACTACGTCTTCAGGTATGATCTAAATCATATCCCTCATGATTATACAGTGGAGGTACCAAACAGATTCAAGGGACTAGATCTGATAGACAGAGTACATGAAGAACTATGAACAGAAGTTCATAACATTGTACATCCCAAGGAAAAAGAAATACAAGAAGGCAACACAGTTGTCTGAGGAGGTTTTACAAATAGCTGAAGAAAGAAGAGAAGTGAAAAGCAAGGGAGAAAGGGAAAGATATAGCCAACTGAATGCAGACTTCTAGAAAATAACAGGGAGAGATAAGAAGGCCTTCTTAAATGAACAATGCAAAGAAAAACAGGGAAAAAATAGAATGGGAAAGACTAGAGATCTATTTAAGAAAATTGGAGATATCAAGGGAATATTTCATGCAAGGACAGGCACAATAAAGGACAGAAATGGTATGGACCTAACAGAAGTAGAAGAGATCAATAAGAGTTGGCAAGAATAAACAAAATAACTATACAAGAAAGGCCTTAATGACCTGGATAACCAGGATGGTGTGTCATTCACCTAGAGCCAGACATCCTGGAGGGTGAACTCAAGTGGGCCTTAGGAAGCATTACTATGAACAAAGTTAGTGGAGGTGATAGAATTCCAGCTGAGCTATTTAAAAGCCTAAAAGATATGCTGTTAATAACCTGCACTCAATATGTCAGAAAATCTGGAAAACTCAGCAGTGGCCACAGGACTGGAAAAGGTAAGTTTTTATTTCAGTTCCAGAGAAGAGCAATGCCAAAGAATGTTTCAACTACCTTACAATCTGCTTGTTTCGCATGCTAGTAAGGTTATGTTCAAAATCCTTCAAGCTAGGCTTCAGAAGTACGTGAACCAAGAACTTCCAGATGTACAAGCTGGGTTTAGAAAAGGCAAAGGAACCAAAGATCAAATTGCCAACAATCACTGTATCATGGAGAAAGCAAGAAAACTCCAGAAAAACATCTACTTCTGCTTCTTTGACTATGGGAAAGCCTCTAACTGTACGGATCACAACAAACTGGAAAATTCTTAAAGAAAAGGGAATACCAGACCACCTTACCTGTATGTGGGTCAAGAAGCAACAGTTAGAACCAGATGTGGAACAGCAGACTCAAAAATGGATCAAAATTGGGAAGAGTATGACAAGGCTGTGTATTGTCACCCTGTTTATTTAACTTCTATGCTGAGTACAACAAATGAGCCAGGCTGGATGAATCCCAAGCTGGAATCAAGATTGCTGGCAGAAATATCAGCAAGCTCAGATATACAGATGATACTAATCTAATGGCAGAAAGTGAAGAGGAACTAAAGAGTTTCTTGATGAGGGTGAAAGAAGAGAGTAAAAAAGCTGGCTTGAAACTCAACATTCAAAAAACTTTCAGTCCCATCACTTCATGGCAAATAGAAGAGGAAAAAGTGGCAATAGTTACAGATTTTATTTTCTTGGGCTCCAAAATCACTGTGGACAGTGGCCACAGCCATGAAATTAAAAGATGCTTGTTTCTTGGAAGGAAAGCTATGACAAACCTAGAGAGCATTTTCAAAAGCAGAGACAACACTTTTCCAGCAAAAGTCCATGTAGTCAAAGCTATGGTTTTTCCAATAGGCATGTACAGATGTGAGAATTGGATCATAAAGAAGGCTGACCACTGAAGAACTGATGCTTTCAAATTGTGGAGGTGGAGAAGACTCCTGAGAGTCCTTTGGCCTGCAAGGAGATCAAACCAGTCAATCCTAAAGAAAATCAGCCCTGAATATTCATTGGAAGGACTGATCCTGAAGCTGAAGCTCCAATACTTTGGCCACCTGATGCAAAGATCTGACTCATTTGGAAAAATGCTGATGTTGGAAAAGACTGAAGGCAAAAGGAGAAGGGGGCAGCAGAAAATGAGATGCTTAGATAGCATCACTGACTCCATAGGCATGAACCTGGGCAAACTCTGGGAGATGGTAAGGGACAGGGAGGCTTGGCATGCTGCAGTCCACGGTGTCACAAAGAGTCAGACACAATTTAGTGACTGAACAACGACAAAAACAACAGGATTGAGTGTCTTAACCATTTTTATCTAGGAAACAGGAGGAACCAGGGTGGGACCAAAGCTGCTGGTAAAAAAGCAGCAGTAGCTCACATTAGTTGAATGGACAGAATGTATGGTCATGTCTGTGGTTTGCAGGGCATTCTTACTTTTGTACTCAGACATATTTATCTAGGGCTCTTTTTTCTGTCTCATTTCATCACAGTCATTGTGAAGTCTCCCCATGTGGCTGTCCTGTGAGATCACTTCAGTAGGAAAGACCACGGCCAACCTGCTAGCGCCAGGCCAGCTACAACTGATGTGATCAGCCCTGTACTCTCCCTATCCCATGCCCATTTTACAGTGGAAAATCTGAGCAAAAATAAGTCAAAAAGTTAAAATGTCAAGGCAGAAAGGGACTTTAGAGCTTCTCAAACAATCTTAGCCATTTTCTTTCTTTTTCCAATCCATTGTGGGCCAGTAAGTTTCATTATCATACAATATTGATGAATTACTAGAAAAATGACCACACGCCTAATAGTGCATCGATGTTAAATTGCTAGCAAGTTTTCTTTTTTTTTAATGTTTCATATATTTTATTTTATTTCCATTTATTTTGATTAGTTGGAGGCTAATTACTTCACAACATTGCAGTGGGTTTTGTCATACATTGACATGAATCAGCCACGGAGTTACATGTATTCCCCATCCCGATCCCCCCTCCCACCTCCCTCTCCACCCGATTCCTCTGGGTCTTCCCAGTGCACCAGGCCCGAGCACTTGTCTCATGCATCCCACCTGGGCTGGTGATGTGTTTCACCATAGATAGTATACATGCTGTTCTTTGGAAACATCCCACCCTCAGCTTCTCCCACAGAGTCCAAAAGTCTGTTCTGTACTTCTGTGTCTCTTTTTCTGTTTTGCATATAGGGTTATCATTACCATCTTTCTAAATTCCATATATATGTGTTAGTATGCTGTAATGTTCTTTATCTTTCTGGCTTACTTCACTCTGTATAATGGGCTCCAGTTTCATCCATCTCATTAGAACTGATTCAAATGAATTCTTTTTAACAGCTGAGTAATATTCCATGGTGTATATGTACCACAGCTTCCTTATCCATTCATCTGCTGATGGGCATCTAGGTTGCTTCCATTTACTCTCAATGTCTGTATTGTCTGGCTACTGACAAGTAGCAAGCGGTTCTTTGGTCAACACTGTCTGCATCATACACTTTAAACAGCTTCAGGGACAATCTGATTGAGAATTTCTCAAATTTCATGCATTAGTGCATCTTCATTTTTGCCATAATTGTGTTGCACCTCTCCTATAAGTCACTTAAAGTTGTCTTTAAATATCCTCCTCCGTATCACCTCACACCCATTAGGATGGCCACTATTAAAAGAACAGAAAATAACAAGTGTTGGTGAGGATGCAGGAAGAAAATGGAAATCCTGTGCATTGTTTGTAGGAGTGTAAAATGGTGCAACCATTATGGAAAACAATATAAAGTTTCCTCAAAAAGCTAAAAGTGGAATTACAGTATGATCCAGCAATCCCACTTCTGGCTATAGCTCTTGTTGTTGTTTAGTCACTAAGTTGTGTCTGACTCTTTTGCAACCCCATGGACTCCAAAGAATAGAAAGAGGATCTCAAAGAGATATTTGCACACCCTGTTCATGGTAGTTATTCACAATAGCTAAGAGGTGGGAACAACCCAAATGTCCATCAACAGATGAATAGATAAACAGAATGTGGTCTATACATACAATGGAATATTATGTGGCCCTAAAAAAGAAATGAGTCTTGTCACATGCTACAATATATATAAACCTCAAGGACATTATGCCAAATGAAAAGTTAGTCCCAAAAGGACAAATACTGTATTATTCCATTCATATGAAATAGTCAAAATCACAGAAACAGGAGGGAGAAAAGTGGTTTCCAAGGGCTGAGGAAAGGCAAAGGGGGAACTTTTGTGCAATGGGTATCAGTTCAGTTCAGTACAGCCACTCAGTTGTGTCTGACTGTTTGCAACCCCATAGACTGCAGCACGAGAGGCCTCCCTGTCCATCACCATCTCCCAGAGTCCACTCAAACTCATGTCCATTGAGTCGGTGATGGCATCCAACCATCTCATCCTCTGTCATCCTCTTCTCCTCCTGCCTTCAATCTTTCCCAACATCAGGGTCTTTTCCAATGAGTCAGCTCTTCGCATCAGATGGCCAGAGTATTGGAGTTTTAGCTTCAGCATCAGTCCTTACAATGTATATTCAGGACTGATTTCCTTTAGGATGGACTGGTTGGATCTCCTTGCAGTCCAAGGGACTCTAAAGAGTCTTCTCCAATACCACAGTTCAAAAGCATCAATTCTTTGGCACTCAGCTTTCTTTATAGTCCAACTCTCACATCGATACATGACTACTAGAAAAACTGTAGCTTTGACTAGATGGACCTTTCTTGGCAAAGTAATGTCTCTGCTTTTTAATAAGCTGTCTAGGTCATGGCATCTGGTCCCATCACTTCATGGGAAATAGATGGGGAAACAGTGGAAACAGTGTCAGACTTTATTTTGGGGGGCTCCAAAATCACTGCAGATGGTGATTGCAGACATGAAATTAAAAGACGCTTACTCCTTGGAAGGAAAGTTATGACCAACCTAGACAGCATATTAAAAAGCAGAGACATTACTTTGCCAACAAAGGTCCATCTGGTCAAGGCTACGGTTTTTCCAGTGGTCATGTGTGGATGTGAGAGTTGGACTGTGAAGAAAGCTGAGCACCAAAGAATTGATGCTTTTGAACTGTGATGCTGGAGAAGACTCTTGAGTGTCCCTTGGACTGCAAGGAGATCCAACCAGTCCATCCTAAAGGAAATCAGTCCTGAATATACATTGGAAGAACTGATGCTGAAGATGAAACTCCAATACTTTGGCCACCTCATTCGAAGAGCTGACTCATTGGAAAAGATCCTGATGCTGGGAAAGATTGAGGGCAGGAGGAGAAGGGGATGACAGAGGATGAGATGGCATCACCGACTCAATGGACATGAGTTTGAGTAAATTCCGGGAGTTGGTGATGGACAGGGAGGCCTGGCGTGCTGCGATTCATGGGGTCACAAGGAGTCGGACATGACTGAGCAGCTGAACTGAACTGAACTGAGGTTGGTCATAACTTTTCTTCCAAGGAGCAAACGTCTCTTAATTTCATGGCTGCAATCACCATCTGCAGTGATTTTGGAGCCCAAAAAATAAAGTCTGTCACTGTTTCCAATCTGTCATCTATTTGCCACGAAGTGATAGGACCGGATGCCATGATCTTAGTTTTCTGAATGTTGAGTTTTAAACCAACCTTTTCACTCTCCTTTTTCACTTTCATCAAGAGGCTCTTTAGTTCTTCGTTTTCTGCCATAAGGGTGGTGTCATCTGCATATCTGAGGTTATTGATATTTCTCCCAGGATAGTGTTTCAGTTTCACAAGATTTAAAAGCTCTAGAGATCTGTTGCACAACCGTGTGAATATACTTAATATATTGAAGAGTAGGCTTTAAAATAGTGACAATAAGGACTTCCCTGGTGGTCCAGTGGTTAAGATTCCATGTTTCCACTACAAGGGCACAGATTTGACCCCCAGTCAAGGAATTAAGATCTCACATGCCATAGAGCACATCTAAAAAAAAATTTTTAAGTTTAAAAACATGGTGAAGATGGTAAATTTCAACTTCATGTGCTTTTTTACAATAACATTTAAAAAAAAAAATCCTTCTTCCCAAGCAATAATAACCCATATTATGTGTTGAGGTGGCTAGTGGCTAGTTGTATGAATTTTTTCTTATACACATTAAAATAAATTAACAATTGGTGGAATAAGAAAATGCTTTCCCCATATACCACAGGAAATTATTTTGTGTCCCACCAGTGAAACACTCACCACACTTTGAGAGATACGGATCCTCCTGCTTCTTCCATGCACAGCCTCTGAGGATGACCAAAAGGAATGGCTTGCTATGTCAGAATGAACTGACACATCACTGGAAGGTTCTACAAAAAGTTTAAAAGAAATCTGTCCGTTCTGTCAAGACTGTGTTGCCTTAAATCATCTACAGGTCCAATGCAAGCTCAGGTGGGTTTTGTTCCGTGTTCCACACCGAGTCCCGCATGTGCTTGTCCATCATGGAGTCTCAACTGATACTTGGTGGATTCCAGCCAATTAAACAGCAACTAAACAGCACAGGCTAATGAGGTACTAGGCCAAGGTTCCTAACATGGACTTCGTGGACAGACTTTAGATGGTCTGAGAACTTGAACGAGAAAGTAATACATCCCCATTTTTTCTTAACTTCTAACTGAACTTGAACATTTGCTTCCATTATAAATGCAAGGAACCAACAACAATAGGACTCACAGTATCTGTAACTTTGTCACCAATATAAATCACAGGTATGTTCATGTCTCATTACAGTTGCTGAGACATCTCAGTACTATTGACATGCATCACTAATCGAAATTACATATAATTATCAGACCCACCACTAAATCTCGTTAATTAAGAAGCACATATTACTATGACACAAATATGGTGGGATTTTTCCATTTTGATTTTTATATTTTAGTATAATTGGTTTTCTCTGTAATTCTATATAACTTGTACATTCCTGCTCAGTCATTTTAGGTGTATCCAACTCTTTGCAACCCTGTGGACTGTAGCCCACCAGATTCCTCTGTACATGGGGATTCTCCAGGCAAGCACCCTGGAGTGGGTTGCCATGCCCTCCTCCAGGGGGTCTTCCTGACCCAGGGAGTGAACCTGCATCTCTTATGTCTCCTGCATTGCAGGCCGTTTCTTTACCTCTAGTGCCACCTGGAAACCCACACACACCTTACTTTCTGCATTTATTACTTTCTGCACTGCTGTAGGAAGAAATCCACAGACTTCACCAGAAGCCACAGGTGTCTGTGGGACACATAAACATTAGGAACCACTGTTGGTTAGGTGCCTCCTGGTGGACACTGTTGGATTGACTCAGTTTCCCCAGTGTAACTGACAACCAACTGGGTCTACAGAGGAACAGACTGAACAAAGAACAAGACCACTTTTGCCACTCTGGGGAGATGAACACCAACTCATCATCCCAGGGGGCAGTAAATTCACCAGCTAACAGTTGTGTACAGGAGTCTTCTGATAACCATTGGATTTAAAGTTCTTAAAACATGGGCTGGTGGGCAAGATCAAGGTCTTAGGAAATTTGGTATTGAATAGGAACAAGTAAAGAGATTTTATATCTGTAAGGTTCAAAATGGAGACTTCAGAGCTGGACCCCCTGTATTTGTATTCAAGCTTGAATAGTTAGGATCTGTGCAATGTTGGGTAAGTTATTTCACCTGGGTATATCTCAGTTTCCTTATTTGTAAATCACCGAACCTGGTTGTGGTTGGTAGGAAAATGGCCCTTCAATGACACCCAGGTCCTAATTCCTGGACCAGTATATATGTTAGGGTCTATGGCAAAGGAGAATTAAGATGACAGATGGAGTTAAGCTTCAGGTCAGCTGACCTTAAAATATGGAGATTGTTCTGAAATACCTGGATGGACTCAATGTAACCATAAAGGTATTTAAATGTGGAAGAGGGAGGAAGAAGAATATCAGAGAGCAGAAGTTAAAGGTGTGATGATGCTGACTTTGAAGATGGAAGAAGGGGCCACAAGTCGAGGAATACACAAGGTCTCTACAGTTTGGAAAAGGCAAGATTCTGTTTTAGAAGCTCCAGAAAGAAAAATCTCCATGAACACCTCAATGTTAGCCAAGTGAGACCCATTATGGACTTCTGGCCCTCCAGAACTGTACCATCATATATGTGTGTTGTTTAAAGTCATGAAATTTGTAGAAGATTGTTACAGCAGCAATGGGAAATTCAACACTACTTCAGAGGGTTTGTGAAAATTAACAAAGGAGCTAATTTGTATAAAGTCCTTAGAACCATGCCTAACATGATTAGTGTTATATATTATTAGTGGTATAGAAATCACCAAAAAAGAGAGAGAGAGAGAAATTAAACTTTTATAAAACAAACCAAGTCTGTTTAAGTTGAAATCCATCTCTGTTTTGTAATTCCCTAATGAATTCATGGACTTCCCTGGTGGATCAGTGGTAAAGAATCCGCCTGCAATGCAGGAGAGGTGGGTTTGATCTCTGATCAGGAAGATCTCCTAGAGGAGGAAATGGCAACCCACTCCAGTGTTCTTGCCTGGGAAATCCCATGGGCAAAGGAACCTGGCAGGGCTACAGTCCATGGGGTCGCAAAAGAGTCGGATATAACTTAGCAACTGAACAGCAACAAAAAATGAAGTCATAGACGCAGGCACTATTCATATAGCAGCCAACATCACAAAACAAGAGATAACCAGACGTTAGGTGCCTCCTTGTGGACAAACACACGATCACTTACAAAGCAGTCATGCCAAAAAAAAAAAAAAAAATCAAACCTAAACCTGATGAAGAAACTTACAGAGCCAGCTACCGATGTACAGGAAACATGGAAGATAGAGGACCTTGTCAAATGAACATTGGGAGTCGCTGGTGGCTCAGATGGTAAAGAGTCTGCCTGCAAGGCAGACAACGCAGATTCAATCCCTGGACTGGGAACATTACAGAGATATAATCAGCAGTCTCTAGACTGTGCAGAACTATAGCAATGTTTCTCAAACTTTAATGTGATCATATTAAAATGCAGATTCTAAGCCAGTAGGTCTGGCTACATTTCTAACAAGGTCCTAGGTAATACTGATATTCTTGACCTGTAACCATATTTTTGAGAATCAAGACTCTATAAGATAAATAACTCATTTTCCAGTAATGGAAGAACTGAAGGAGAAACCTATAGATGAAACGATACATCAACTATTACACAGGTTCACATTTGGACAAATTGGTGGAGGGATGGAGTCGTTATCAGAAATAGGAAATGCAATAGAGGCACACATTAATTATTTTTAGCTTTGAACAGATTTCATTTAAAATGTCTGTGGTATGGAGGAAGAAGAAAAAATTCTAGAGCTATATAAAGCTTCCTTTATTTGAAAACTGAAATTAAATTTATGACTTCACAAATCTGTGCTCTTTGTAAGTAAGGGATCATTGTGCTATAATATATTTCCATTAAACATGAGTTACCTTTAAAAAAAGAAAAGATATACCAAGTAATCTCAATGTGTAGGACTTTAGTTGGATTCTGATTCTAAGAAACTAAAATAATTTTATTAGATGGTAGGAAATTTGAACAGTGACTGATATTTGATGCACTAACCCTGGAGAAGGGAATGGCAACCCCCTCCAATTTTCTTGTCTGGAGAATCCCATGGACAGAGGAGCCTGGTGGGCTACAGTCCATGGGGTCACAAAGAGTCGGACACAACTGAGCTACTAACAGTCACACACTCACACATACACATAAGGAATTATTATTAATTTTCTAGTTGTACTCATGGTATTGTGTTTATGTTTTTATGATTCTTTATCTTTTAGAGATGCGTATTGTAATATTTACACAAGAAATGTTAGTGGCTGGAACTGGCTTCAAGATAATGTGGATGGGGGGAGGGTACAAGTGGAACAATGAGTTAATCATCGATGAAGCTAGATGAAGGGTACCCGGGGATTCATTACACTGTTCTCTCTTTGTTCATATATATTTGGAATTTCCTTTAATAAAATTATATTTAAATTTTTAAGTATTTTCTAAATGTTTTAAACCTTTAAATTTTTAAAAAGTCCTCTCTGTTGGCTAACTCTTCTCTTGGACGATACTTCTCAAATGTTCTAGAAAAGATGTCAAGGCAGACTTCAGGACAGTGTCTGGCATGCAGTAAATGCTCAACAGAAATAGGTTGTTCTTGTCATCGTTATTATTATTATATTGACATTAACTTCTAAGTGTTAGAACTGTTGTAGAGCCAACTACTTTTAAGTACTTACATACTTGAAATTTATGGGTTTGTTTTTTATGCTTGCATGCTCTCTCATTTCATTTTTGCAAATCTCAACAAAATATTCATGCAAGCACCTAATTATCACTATTTGCAAGGTCATGCAATCTTCTGTTCATTACTAAGATGTTCCCTCCACCTGAAATGCTTTTCTACAGACTTCCCATGTATCCTCACCTGCATTCTGTTCTCCTGGGTCCTGCTCTGCGGGGCCCAACTCACCACCCAATGTAAAGAGACAGCCCAGCTTCTCCATCACAGTTCCCTGTGGCCATCCTCAAGGCACCCTCACTGTCTGATTGTCTTGTACCTTCGTTTTGTCCTTCTTCACCTCATCCCATCATCCCCTCTGGGACGTATTCTCCATGAAGACAGGAAGCTTGTGTGCCTCTCCATTACCAGCATAGGAATGAATGAATGAGTGATCAAAATGCAGTAATTCCTTACAACAACTAGCCGACCCTGAGTTCCTACCCAATAGATGTTAGTCTCCTTCTTTCCTTCCAAGGCCAGAAAAATAAATGGCTGTAGGTATCCTTTGGGTGGAAGGGCAGGGGGTGAAAGAGGAACACCTACAGATCAGCCTCCCTTCCCCTTCTCCTCCAAATATCATTCAAACAATCAAATGAGAGTGGGCTGTAGGTGCTCAGAAGTCCAGTGCATCTCTCCTCCCCAGTAAGGCCTTCCTAGTTCTGAAATATTCACAGAAGCAAGAAGTCCCTGGGGCTCACTGCTTGTAGAAACAAATTTGCGCAGAATTTAGACAGTTGCTCCATCACCATCACCTGTGACCCCAATAAACGGTATCTTGCCAACCTAACATGGGGCCTCTGAGGGTTAGAGTTGGGCTGCTTTGGGGGTCTCAGAAGTAAAAAAAATCAATGCTTTTGATGTATGGCCCCATTTACGGCACCTGAAACTGAACATGTGTTAGCAGGTTGACTGTTGTCAAATTCGCCTTCATATAACAATGTAAACCATTGCTGAGTCTTGAAAACCACTTTACAAAAGCAGTAATCAACTACCAGACCCATCCTTTCCAAGAGCAACTGGCTGAGATGACCATGTCATTCTTCTGCTGAAAACTCTCCACTAGCTTCCCATCATACCGGAAATGAAGTCCAAATTCCTCTCCCAGAACAGAACCAGCAAAAACACGGCCTGGCTGTATTATCTCAGACCATCCTCCTCCTCACTCATTCCACTCCAGCCATGCTCACTCCTCTGTGTTCCTTTTGTTAGTATTGTTTTGCTGCTAAGTCTTGCCTGACTCTTTTGCGACTCCGTGGACTGCAGCCCCCCAGGCTCCTCTGTCCATGGGATTTCCCAGGCAAGAATGCTGGAGTGGATTACCATTTCCTTCTCCAGGGGACCTTCCCAACCCAGGGATTGAACCTGCCTCACCTACATTACAGGCAGATTCTTTACCCCTGAGCCACCAGGGAAGGCCCTCTGTGTCCCTCTAAGAGGACAAATGTCCACAGGGTCTTCACACCTTGCATCCTGGCTGCTTGTCTATTTTATGTATAGAAGTTTGTTTGGGCAGCATCCCTTATATTAGTGGATGCTAAGATTCTGGGATAATGGAAACTAAGAAGGATGGTTGGCCTGGAGAGTTTTAGGCAATATTATGAAATTCTCCCTGTTTAGACAATGTCCCATAAACTCTCTCTCAAAAGCTTTTGCCAAATATTTTAAAACTTCTAAAATTACAATAACACACACAGTCTCCTTCCCTTTTCCCCTCTCATGACCCAGAACTCTAACTATATTTGCCAAGAAAGAATGTAGGGTGTTTTATCCTAAAGCATAAGATAAGCCAGATGGATGATCCATCACTTCACTTTTCCTAAGAGTTTTCTGGTACTCACATCATAGATTTACACCAGGACAGTTTTAAGCACTGCAAGGGTATTTTCTTCTTTTAATCCTCACTACACCTCACAAGAAGAATGTTATAATCTCTACTTAATAGATGAGGAAACAGAAGCTCAGAGTGGTTAAGTGAACTGTCCCATGAAAATCTGACTCGAGTCTGCTGCTACCCTGTATACTTTAAGTCTTTTTAAATATCTTTTTTTCAGCTTTATTGAAATATAACTGACCTATAGCATTGTGTATGTTTAAGGTGTACAACATAATGATTTGATACACTTACATATTGAAAATGATCACCACCACAGCACTAGCTAACACATCTGTTATATCACATAATTATCATTTCTTTTCTGTGGTGAGAACATTTAAGATCTACTGTCTTAGCAACTTCAAGTATGGAATAAAGTATTGTTAGCTATGGTCACCATGCTGTATGTCAAATCCCCAGAACTCATTCACCTTGTAACTGGAGGTTTGTATCTTCTGACCACCTTCACCTAATTTCACCAGCACCCAGCCCCTGGCAACCACCATTCTCTCTCTTTCTGTGAGTTTGGCTTTTTTAGATTCTACACACAAGGGACATTACACAGTAATTGTCTTTCTCTGACTTATTTCACTTGGCATAATGCCATCAAGGTTTATCCACGTTGTTGCAAATAGAGATGGGGGGAAAAATGGAAACAGTGAGAGACTTTACTTTCTTGGGCTCCAAAATTACTGCAGTTGGTGACTGCAGTCTTGAAATTAAAAGATGCTTACTCCTTGGAAGAAAAGCTATGACAAGCCTAAACAGTGTATCAAAAAGCAAAGACATCACTTTGTGGACAAGTATACATATAGTCAAAGCTATGGTTTTTCCAGTAGTCATGTACAGACGTGAGAGATTGACCATAAAGAAGGCTGAGCACCAAGGAATTGATGCTTTTGAACTGTGGTGTTGGAGAAGACTCTTTAGAGTCCCTTGGACTACAAGGAGATCAAACCAGTCAATCCTAAAGGAAATCAGTCCTGAATATTAATTGGAAGGACTGATGCTAAAGCTGAAACTCCAATACTTTGGCCACCTGATGTGAAGAACTGACTCATTTGAAAAGACCTTGATGCTGGGAAGAATTGAGGTCATGAGGAGAAGGAGGTGGCAGAGGATGAGATAGTTGGATGGCATCATCAACGCAATGGGCATGAATGTGAGCAACTCCAGGAGACAGTGAAGGACAGGAAAGCCTATGATGTTGGAGTCCATGGGGTCACAAAGAGTCAGACATGACTGAGCGACTGAACAATAACAATACTCTTTTTATGGCTGAATAATATTCTATTGCATATATATACCACATTTTTTATCCATTCATCTATAGATTAGATTGTTTCCATATCTTGGCTATTGTGAATAATGCTGCAATGAGTATGGAAGTGCAGATATCTCATCAAGATTCTGATTTCATTTACTTTAGAAGTGAGATGGCTGGATCATACAGTCGTTTTGTTTTCTATTTTTCGAGGACCCTCTATACCGTTTCCCATAGTGGCTCCACCATTTTACATTCCTAACAACAAAGCACGGGGGTCCCACACATTTTCTCCACGTCTGCACCAACACTTGATTTCCCTTGTGTTTTTGGTAACAGACATTCCAAGAGTTGTGAGATGATCTCCCATTGTGGTTTTGATTCACTTTTACTTGATAATGAGTCATGTTAGCAACTTTTCCTGTGCCTTTTTGGGCATTTATATATCTTCTACATTTATTCACATCCTCTGCCCATTTTTGGACAGATTTTTTTGTTTTTCTTTAGTTGTGTGAGTTCTGCATATATTTTTAAATGTTCAGTTCACTTCAGTTCAGTTGCTCAGTCGTGTCCAACTCTTTGTGACCCCATGAATCACAGCCCTTATCAAATAGATGGTTTGCAAAAATTTTCTCCAATTTTATAGATTGCCTTTTCATTTTGTATTCAGAGTATTCTAAATCTAACTATATACTTACTTTTACCATTGTGCTGTATATTTTCAGGTTTCCGTGTTACTGCTTACGTCCTCTCATTTCAGCTTGAACTTCTTTCAGACTTTCTTTTTTTTGATCTTTTAAAAATAATTATATTTAATTTAATCTTAACAATTACACCAAATTCTACTTCATATAAATAATTTAAATATTTTCTCAATTACAATTGCTATATTGCCTATTAAATTTAATACAAATCTTTGAATAAGATTAAAAAAAATTTTAAGTATTGAGAACCATTTTTATTTTTAATTAACTATACTATTCTTTTTGATTAAGATAAATTCACATTAGAAGAAAACACAGAAAGACAATTTTTAAAAATCAGAAATACCATAAACAACATGAGACATTTAATGAAGAGATAGAAATGATAAAAAAGAGCCAACAAAAACTCTGGAGCTGAAGAATACAATAAATGAATGAAAAATGCAACACAGAACATCAGCAGCAGAATAAATGAAGAAAGTAAATGGCAACCCACTCCAGTACTCTTGCCTGGAAAATCCCATGGACAGAGGAGCATGGTAGGCTCCTACAGTCTATGGGGTTGCAAAGAGTCAGACATGACTGAGCGACTTCACTCAAGAAAGTATCTGTAAATTAGAAGACAGGAACTTTGAAATTATTCAGTCAAGGAAAACAAATGAAAAAAAGAATGAAAAAGAGTGAAGAAAGCCTACTGACCTATGCATGCACATGTGTGTGCTCAGTCGGTCAGTTGTATCCAACTCTTTGTGATCCTATAGACTGTAGCCTACTAGGATCCTCTGTCCATGGGATTCTCCAGACAAGAATACTGGAGTGGGTTTCCATTTCTTCTTCAAGAGGAGCTTTCTGACACAGGGATCAAACCAGTATCTCCTGTGACTCCTGCATTGGCAGGCAGATTCTTTACCACTGAGCCACCTATGGATACCATCAAAAGAACCAGTATGTGAATTACTGGAGTCCCAGAAGGAGAAGAGAAGAATGAAGCGGAAAGTTCATTTGAAGAATTAATAGCTGAGAAATTCCCAAATCTGGGGAGACATTTTGATATCCAAGTTTGTAGAGCACAGAGGCCGCCAAACAGGCTAAAACACTGAAGTCTTTACCGGGTAAGTCACACATCTCCATGTCTTTGTGGTCAGTTACTGGAAGATTATTGTTATCCTTCAATGTTGTCATGCTTCCTCTGATTTTTCATGTTCTTTGAAGACTTACATTGCTGTCTTCACATCTGCAGTAGCAGGCACCTCCTCCAGTCCTTACTAACTGGCTTCAAGGGAGAAATACCTTCCATCACCCCTGCTAAGGAGTCTGAGGCTTTCGGAGATTTCTCTGGGATTTACCTGCTCCATGCTTCTTGCTCCCTCTTGTGGCAGAATTCTTACCTCTCAATTCTATAAAGCAGCAGGCTGGGTGCTAACAACCTCTCTTTTGCTTTCCCAAGTGTGCAATGGACGCTCAGGTTTTTGGTCTCTCTGGGCTACAGATTCTGGCTGCCTCTCTGTGCGCATTCACTAACCATCTGTCAAAGCTTGCTCTTGCCATCATCAGGAAGGAGCACACACAGACAGCCTGCCATAGGACGTGGGGGGTGTGTGGGTGAGGCAAGCAGAGGCCTAGTGGTACCTGTATGCCAGCTCAGGGAACCAATGGGCAAGACATTCCCAGCAGCTCATTGGTGGGCTCTTCATGGGGTCCACACACATTAAGATCTGCATTCCTTTAATGCCCCCCAGAGTCCTGTTTGCTATTCTTCCAGCCTCTTTCCACTCCAAATCATGCAGCCCACAGCTCAGTACTTGGGATGGGGAAGAGAGAATTGGGTCTCTTTGACAATGTCTCAAACAACTGATGCTCACTCACACACTCTCAGTTTACTCCACAGGAAAAATCACAAACCGGGAAGGTCTCACTTGAACCTGGGCTGTGTTGCCTTAGAAGAGGGGTGATGCAGCTAGAATCAAGCTCTTCCTCTTACCCTTTCCAATGTGTCTAAACTCATATTTTTTTGCTCCAGTTATGCACTGGAACTTCTTCACTGGAAAACTGGGCTTCCACAAAGACTCTCCCATCCATGAATGAGTGTCTATGTCATTATTCTCCAGGAGTACCTGGATCCTGGCTGAGAGAGGCTGCAGCCAGTTCACAAGCCACTATAGGGTCCACAGTCAACTGTCCTCCCATTTCTCCTTACATATGGTCCTGGGTCTCTCAGCTCTCGGGAAAGAAACTGTGTCCACGGAGGATGTCAAATTGTTGCTCCTGAGGAAGATACAATGAAGGCATCTTATTCAGCCATGTTGATGATGTCACTCTTGTTACCCAATTTTCTGGACCACATTTTATACAAGACCTTGTGTTTTATACATACACCCTTTCGTATTCAAAATAGATTCCTCAAAACTACAGGTCAACCCCAAACATCCTAAATGTCCAAGAGTTTCTATGCCAATTTAAGAAAAATAATTTGTCTTTGTATACTCATCCCATTCAGAGAAGGCAATGGAACCCCACTCCAGTACTCTTGCCTGGAAAATCCCATGGACTGGTAGGCTACAGTCCATGGGGTTACGAAGAGTCTGACACAACTGAGCGACTTCACTTTCACTTTTCACTTTCATGCATCGGAGAAGGAAATGGCAGTCCACTCCCGTATTCTTGCCTGGAGAATGCCAGGGACAGAGGAGCCTGGTGGGCTGCTGTCTATGGGGTTGCAGAGAGTCGGACCCAACTGACGTGACTTAGCAGCAGCAGCAGCACTCATCCCATTCTTCTTTAAAGAAGGGCTATGACTAGCCTCAAGGCCTGCAGGCTACATTGCTCAAAACAGATGTTCTAAGTCAGGGTTCATCAAACTTCTGCAAAGTTCTGGATGGCTAATATTTGAGGCTTGATGGGTCACACAGACTCTGCCATTGTGGCGCAGAGCAGTCGTACATGGTATGTAAATGAATGATTGTGGCTGTGCTTCAGGAAATATTTACAAAACAGGTGGTGGGTTTGGCAGTTCCTCAAAAATTACACACCTATGAACTTCTACCCCTACATAATGGCCCAGAAGAATAAAAGCAAGTGTTCAAATAAAAAGTTACACACAAATATTCATAGCAGCCCTATTCATAATGGCAGCATAATATTAGTCAGCGAAGGAATGGATAAACAAAATGTAGTATATCCCTACGATGGAATAGTATTCAGCCATAAAAAGGAATAAGTTATCGAATCATGCTACAATGTGGATGATGCTAAAAGCATTATTCTAAGAGGAATAAGTGACAAAAGGTTTCATATTGTATTATCCCATTAATGTGAAATGTCCAGGATAGAAAAATTCACAGAGAAAGAAAATAGATCGGTAACTGACAGGGGCTAAGGATAATGGAATGGGGAGTGTCTGCTTCACTCTTGTGGGGCTTCCTTTTGGACTGAGCAAATGTTTTGGAACTAGATAGATGCAGTAGTTTCACAACACTGTGAATGTACTAAATGGCATGGTACACTTGAAAACAATTAACTTTGTGTGAATTTCCCCACAATTAAAAAATATAAACACATAAAAATGTTCATAGAGGCCATAGTTTTTGGTGCCTTTTTGTTTTTGTTTGTTTTTTAATTGAAGTATAGTTGATTTACAATGTTGTGTTAGTTTCAGGTGTATAACAAAGCAGTTCATTTATATATACACACATATCTATTTTTCAGAATTTTTCCCTTGTGGGTTATTACAAAATATTGAGTATAGTTCCCTGTGCTATACAGTAGGTCCTTGTTGGTTATCTGTTTTATAGACAGCAATGTTTTTACATTAATCTTAAGCTCCTAATTTATCCCTCCCTTTCCTTTCCCCTTTAGTAGCCCTAAGTTTGTTTTCTGTGTCTGTGGGTCCGTTTTGTAAATGAGTTTATTTGTATCATATTTTTAGATTTCACATACAAACAATATCATATGACATTTGTCTTTCTGTGTCTGCCTTACTTCACTTAGTATGATAATCTCTAGGTCTATCCATGTTGTTGCAAATGGAAATATTTCATTATTTTACCAGTGAATAATATTCCACTGTGTATACATACGATGTCCTCTTTACCCATTCATCTGTCAATGGACATTCAGGCTGTTTCCAAGTCTTGGCGTCTGTAAATAGTGCTGCTGTGACTATTTAGGGGCATGTATCTTTTTGAATTATGGTCTTCTCCACATACGTGACCAGAGATGGGGTTGCAGGATCATATGGTAGCTCTTTTTTAGTTTTTGAGGAATTTCTATACTATTCTCCATAGTGGCTTCACCAATTTCCCACCAAAAAGGAAGTTTCCTTTTTCTCCACCACCTCTCCAGCATCTACTATTTGCAGACTTTTTGATGATGGTGGCTACTCTGACCAGTGTGAGGTGATACCTCACTGTAGTTTTGATTTTCATTTCTCTGGTAATAAGGAATGTTGAGCATCTTTTCATGTGCTTTTTGGTCATCTGTATGTCTTCTTTGGGGATATGTCTATTTAGATATTCTGCTCATTTTTTGATTGGGTAAGTTTATTTTTTTTTAATTGGGCTGTATGAGTTGTTTGTATATTTTAGAGACTAATCCTTGTCAGTCACATTATTTGCAAATATTTTCTCCCAAGCTGTGGGTTGTCTCTTCATTTTGTTTATGGTTTCCTTTGCTGTGCAAAAGTTTTTGAGTTTAACTAAGTCCTATTTGTTTGTTTTTGTTTTCGTTTCCACTACTCTAGAAGACAGATCCAAAAAGATACTGCTGCAATGTATGTTAAAGAGTGCTCTGCCTACATTTTTCCCTGGGGATTTATAGTGTCTGATATTACATTTAGGTCTTTATTACATTTTGAGTTTATTTTTGTGTATGATTTTAGGGAATTTTCTAAGTCCATTCTTTAACATGAGGCTGTCCAGTTTTCCTAGCACCACTTATTGAAGAGACTGTCTTCTCTCCTTTGTATATTCTTCCCTCCTTTGTCACAAATTAGCTGACCATAAGTGCATGGGTTTGTCTCTGGGCTTTCTTTTTTATTTTTAATTGGAGGACAATTGCTTTATCTCTGGCTTTTATAGCCCTATTCCTTTTATCTATATTTCTGTTTTTGTGCCATACTGTTTTCATGACTGTAGCTTTGCTGTATGGTCTGAAGTCAGGGATTCCTGAAGTCAGTTGATTCCTCCAGCTCCATTTTTCTTTCTCAAGATTGCTTTGGCTATTCGGGTTCTTTTGCATTTCCATGCAAATTTTAAAATTTTTTGTTCCAGTTTTGTAAAAAATGCCATTGGCAGTTTTATAGGGATTGCATTGAATCTGTACATTGCCTTGGATAGTGTAGTCGTTTTGACGTAGTTGTTGACCCTAGTTCTAAGCCAATAAGACAAGAGTTGAGAAACTGAGTCACAACATTTGCCCGTGTGAAGCACAGTCAAAGCCATCCTGCAGTTCTGGAGAAGGGAAGGATATGCAATCTTACACTTCCCTGAAATTGACATCAGGCACTACACGTGACTTATGAGGGCAGGAAAGCATCTAAGAAGATTTGTTGTCAGTTGAGTCTTAAATTACAGAAGAAAGGGTTCCATTTACAGCACATGGTTAGTCCAGAGGTGGGATGGCTTAGTCTCTCCACAAAACCAAAAGACATTTAATACTGGACTCAGAGGGGGATGGGGGGGGGGGTGGAGGGATATGACTAGGCACAGAAATAAGTGACACAACATTAGAGGATGATAAGAAACTTGGATTTTATCTTGAGGGCAGTAAGAATTTTATCTAGGTTTTTAAGCAAAGGAGGTAGAAACCAGATTTGGTTTTTTGGAAGCAAGACTCTCAGTGTATCTAGATGATGGGTTCTGAGAGAGAGATACTAGAAACCAGGAGAGGCTTTGCAAAAAATGACTTTGAATGACTTACAGCACACAAATAGAGCTTCAAGGTAAATTGTCATGAAAAATAAAAGTTGGCCTATTGAAGGTTTTCCACATCAGACTCCTTTTTCAAATAGCAACAAGAAACATTTTTATTTTTCCAAAAAGTCTGATAAAGACCATCATAAGGATTTAGTGGTCAGGCCTAGAATGAGTTGAGCAAGCAAAAATAATAGAGAAATAAAATATAAAATGAGACTCTATTTTTCACTTTTACTGAGGCCAATATAGATGGAAAGGAGCTTGCAGTTTTCCATGAATAACAACTCAAGCAGGAAACTATGCTAATTATTATTATCATTATTATTATTTATGTTAATAATAACATTCAATGGGACTATTTAAGGAGAGAATGCCTTGAAAGTCAAAGATGGCCTAAGGAATTTCATTTCAAAATTTCATTTGCAGCTCTTACTCTCTTTAGCATCATTAATTGATATTCTCTCCCTAAACAAATAAGCACTGAGGAGGTTGGTGAACTAGTGAAATAGTGCTTATCACAGGAAATGATGGGGAATAAACAGAATGAAAGTACTGGGGTCACCCTTGTGATTATTATCTTAACAAAATGCTTCTGAGGAACAGCTTGGCAAAATGCACCTGCACCATAATGCCTGGCAGATTAACAGCTTCAAGACAATTGAAAATTAAACAAATCTCAGGTTCAGTCACTGAATTTAAACATTGGGAAAATGTGCATTTTGCTCCAGCCATCAGTTCTTAGGATTTGGGTTTGTTTTGTTTTTTCCTGCCAACGTTGGATTCTATAATAGGTTTCCTCACAATCTATTTCAGATACACACCTAAGAGCCCTGAATTCTTGGTGCTGCCAAGGCCGTGACTCGTTAGAACATGGGCTTTGGAGTCTGAGAGATGTGAGTTCAAGTCTTCATTCTGT
Organism: Cervus canadensis; assembly: GCF_019320065.1. Taxonomy (NCBI): domain Eukaryota; kingdom Metazoa; phylum Chordata; class Mammalia; order Artiodactyla; family Cervidae; genus Cervus; species Cervus canadensis. The sequence continues at coordinate 12,187,679 of NC_057417.1, read as the reverse complement.
CATTAACTACCTGTGATTAATAGCCACTCTGTCTCAGTTTCCTTATCTGTAAAATGGGGATGATGTAGTTATCTGACCTTACAGAATTTTAAAGGGTTATGGTTCTAAGGTGATGCCAAGCACTTAACATACATTTGAACAAGTGACAAAAGTTTTTGTGGAGTGATTATTATGCTGCATCCCTTCTCTTGCTCATGGAAGATAAAAGAAACAGCCCATGCTGGTCAGATCCTGCACTGAGCTCACTGACTTTCAAGAAATATGTGTTGTTTGAATGTGAGTGAGGGCATGATCTTGTCTGCTTGCTTTTAAATCCCACCCAGTTTCTAGAACCACCTGACTTTCACTTGCTTAAATAGCAAGTTGATGTTCTTGTACATCTGTTATAAGGTGAAACAGATCACCAGCCCAGGTTGGATGCATGAGACAAGTGCTCGGGCCTGGTGCACTGGGAAAACCCAGAGGGACTGGGTAGAGAGGGAGGTGGGAGGGGGGATTGGGATGGGGAATACATGTAAATCCATAGCTGATTCATGTCAATGTATGACAAAAACCACTACAATATTGTAAAGTAATTAGCCTCCAACTAATAAAAATAAATGAAAAAATAAAAATAAAAAAACAATCCCTGACTCAGAGACAGATGAAGTCCCTGAAGTCATAGAGGTGGCATGGACCCCCAGACCATTAACCCTGAGAGCAGGGATCAGAGAGAGGGGAAGTTCCAACTATGGTGATGTGTGCTCCCAGAAGCAATTTTTATATTCTGCATAGTAAAGGTCTCTTTTAGAGTCAATAAATATTGTTGATTATTACTAATAATAATACCACTCATCAAGGGCTTACTACATGTCAGATACTTGACTTAGCACTTTAAATACATTATCTCACTTAATCCTCATGATGTACTGTAAGGACTACATCTCTATTATTCCCCATTGAAAGGTTGGGCATGTTGAGGCATGCCCCAGAAAAAGTGCAGCAGACGAGTTCCGGAAGCTGGCTAAACTTCCGGGGGCCGACCCCCTGCAGCCCGGTCCAATCAGGTGCCGACACGGAGCCTTTGGGCACCAACCGCGCTGTAGCCCGCGCTTTCTTCCTTATATGGGAAGATCTGGCTTGGACCCCAGCCCTGGCTATAAAACCTCTTCCCACCCCTCATACCTCACAGACTCCCTTTGTCTCCTCGCTCACCCGCCCCCGGGAGTTCTGCCCGAGAGCGACCGCCCAATAAAGGCCTTCGTCAACGGTCCTTAGAGGTGGCCCTTTCTTCCCGCGGCGTTTTCTAACACCCATGTGTTCTGAGAAAACTGGAACCTCGAGATAATAAGTAATACTCCCAGATTACCCAACTAGAATTCAGACTCAAGGTACCTGGTTCTAAAAATTCAAGTACTTAACCACTATACTATACTGACTCCCAAGCACAGACCTTTAGACAAATATAAATGTATCACCTGCTTTGGTTTCCAGTGGCTGCTATAACAAAAGACCATAAATTGGGTGGTTTAAACAATGGAAAGTTATTGTCTCACAGCTCTGGAAGATGGAAGTCTGAGACAAGGTATTGGCAGGGTTGGTTTCTCCTGTGGGCTGTGAGGAAAATCTGCTCCATGCCTCTCTCCTAGCATCTGATGGCTTGCTGGCAATCTCTGGCATTCCTTAACTTAAATCTCTGCCTTCATCTCCATATGGTGTTCTCATGCAAGTTTATCTCTAAATTTCCCCTTTTTATAGGGTCACCAGTTATATTGGATTAGGAGCCCACCCAAATTCAGGATGAACTCATCTTAACTAATTATATCTGCAATAGCCCTGTCTCCAGATAAAATCATGTTCTGAAGTCCTGGAGGTCTGGACCTCAACAATGAATGGTGGGCGCTGTGTGGGGAGGGGAGTTGTGGGGAAGGAGCAAATTAGCCAACCTGGCATGTTCAGGCTCTCTAGCCCGGCGTTTTGTAAATAATGACTATGTAACAGCTGAGATCATTTGTAGCACTGGGCATGTGCATGATGAGGTACCTGCTGGGTCACAAGCTACTTTGGGCTATATGCATATGTGAGCTCCACCTTTAAAGCAGTGAGTCAATTCCTAGGCAAGTTGATAAGAAATCCAGGGGTCCCCAAGAAGAGGGGGGTCTGAAATTCTCAAGGAAGAAGAAAAGACAAACGTTTTTTTCCTCTACATTCCTTGGTCTTGGTCACATAAAACATTTTTATCTTTAATCTTCAACCTGATGATTACACAACAAACAACTCAGTTTAAACTCTGTATTAAGGATTATGTAACAACAATGTATCCTGCTTGAGGACAGTTTCTCCTTCCAGAAAACCATCTGGCTAATCCTGTTATATTAAAATGTAAATTATGGGAATGGGTCTAGTAAGATCTTTACAACCTCCAGACATTCTTTTGATTCATTGTAATAACTAATTAAAAAGTATATAACTACCCTTCTAACACTAGCGGGGAGTTGGGGGTGGTGAGGAGCAGGGGCACTCTTTCTGCCCCCTTCTGATGTCTATGTCAGAAGCTTTCTCTATCTCTTTTATACTTTAATAAAACTTTATTACACAAAAGCTCTGAGCGATCAAGCCTCATCTCTGGCCCCAGATTGAATTCTTCTCCTCCAGAGGCCAAGAATCCCGGTGTCTTTCGTGGTTAAGCAACAACCTTTCAGCAGCGGCATTTCTGCTGCATCACGGTTGTGTCTGTCGAGTCAGCCACGAGAGGAGAGAATATAGTTTGTCTACCTCTATGGCCGCTGTGTCAGCCAGGAGACAGGTTGTGTTATATTAGGTTATGCTATGGCTGCTGCCATTGAAGAAGGAATTCATAGGGCCTGGCCTCCATCTCAGGCCTGTCCGTACTGATCGTGCTAGGCTGCCTCTCCAGTGGACTCTGAACTCTGTGCTTAGCGCCTGTGGGAACGACAATGGAAGGATAAGACCCCCTCTGGGCAGGGGAATCTTGAAGATCACACCCAGGTTACTCATTGCCTAAGAGAAAACAGACACTAATCACCCCTGCCTCTGGACAGTATCTATAGGAATGTAACCACAGGCTTATCAGTTATTAACTGGTTGGAATATAACCGCGGGCTTATTGATTATTAACTGTTTGAACACATAACATGTGAATGATGGGGTTATTGTGATTGTATTTACCCTCCCTTTGTAAGCCTCAAGGGATTTGGGCTGGTGGGTTTTACACAAGGGGTATAAAAGATTTTCACAAATGCTGGTCGGGGTCCTTGGCTAAGAGGAGACTCTGCCTTGGACCCACCGGTGTAATAAACTGCACTCCACTATCTGCATTGTCCTTCTGAGTGAGTTTGCTTCCCGGAAAGCATGGCTATAACACCGTGACTGCTGTGCCAGCCAGGAGAGAATAAGCATGTCTGCAATTCTTCCAGCTCTTCAAGTCTTCTTCCAGCCCCTTAGCTTGCATCTTGCCTACGCTGGGTTCGGCAGACAGTGTCAAGAGTGATACAGGAGTTTACACAATTCAACCCGTAACATCACCCAAACCCATTTGTCTTCACTGGTTATCCCCTCATCTTCTAACCTTGGGGATACAGGGTGTGAGGAGCAGGGTTTCTACACACTCACAAGCATACTGCAAGATGTAACTCTTATTCAAAACCCCACAGAGCCATTTATCCAATATAAGAAAAGAGAACTGAAAAGGGATATAGTGCAAGAGATGTCAAAGATAAATGTTTCCTCAGGGGCGATGACTTTCAGAGATTTGAGTAGTAAGTTTTTGAAAATTGGACACAGGAGGAGCAAAGGTTGACTTTTGTGAAGTCATCGATAACCCCCAAGACAGCACCCAGCTTTCCCCCGTGATTACAATTCACGGGGGTGGGTGGGAGGTTGAAGTGGGACTTCTATTGTGTGGCTTTCAGTGTCCTTGGTGGCCCAGGAGTAGTGAATCATTTCTAAGGTAAAGCGCTTCCTTCAAACCCTGGGGAAATAGAAGTAGGCAGATAAAAAATGATAAGGCAAAAAAAAAAAACAAAAAAAAAATGATAAGGCAGGAAGCAGATTTATGAGCAACCTGAAATCTGAACATGGTTTTTTTATGCTCCTTAAGAGGGACCTGTCCTGTGCCTATGTGGGAATAAGAACCTAAAATTGAGCACCAAAAATAAAACCTCTCGGCATTTCCCAGACTCACATAAGAAATCTCACACAAGCCCCACACCAACAAATAATAGATATGATGTAAAATGCAGATTTCTGAGGACTTCCCTGGTGATCCAATGGCCAAGACTCTGCGCTCCCAATGCATGGGGCCTGGATTCCATCCCTGGTCAAGGAACTAGATCTTGCATGTTCTAAGATTCAGCATGGCCAAATAAATAAATATTTTAAAAATGCACAATCCTTTGTCTAGCAACGATCAGAGATAGATGAACATGTGCTCATTCTTTCAACAGTTACTTCCTGAGCAACTGCCATTTGCTGAGCACTGTCCCAGGTTCTGAAAATAAATACACCAAGGAGAATTTACAGACTTGGTGAATCCCAGACTATGAGTAATTAAAACATAGATCTACAAGGGATTTTAGGAGTCAGTTATGCAGACAGAAGGACAGCGAGTGAGATAGAGGAAGGCATGTGTCTGGTATCTCTGTCATGAGTCTGCTAATAAATTCATCAGAGCAACCTTTCAAGATGGTGTTTTTCTTGCAAGTGAGGATTTTAGTCTCCTTCCTGCCATTTTTTAGGAGCCACAGTGACTGAATTCCTCTCCTCTTGGTCCAGCATAATTTGTAGACACACCACTAGGAACCATCATTTTGCTTTTGAGCTCTTTCATTCTAGTGGTGGTCAAAGTTATTCAAGGAAGAAGATACTTTCCCTATTTGGAGGACACTAATGGTCCTAAGGAATGTGCAGATATTTCAAAACATTGTTTCCATAACAAATGTAATGAGGCCAAAAAATATTTTATTAGGGAAGAGGTTAAAAACTGACAACCCCTATAGGTCACCTGGTGTCTACAGATATTTTTCTTCGACCTATGCTTTCCCTCCCCATACCCCACCTAACTTCTTTTTTTTTTTTTCCACCTAACTTCTTATACTGAAAATTCTCAAATCTAAAGAAAATTTCAAATAGTATAATAATATTCAGAGATCCCTAACGCGCGCGCGCACACACACACACACACACACACACACGCACACACTTTTTTTTCCCTAAACTATTTGAAAACAAGTTGCAGACAACAGAAAATTTCACTCTGGAATACTTCCATGTTTGCTGTTGTTTACTCACTCAATTGTGTCCAACTATTGTGACCCCTTAAATGGCAACCCCCTCCAGTACTCTTGCCTGGAAAATCCCGTGGACGGAGGATCGTGGTAAGCTACAGTCCATGGGGTCGCAAAGAGTCGGACACGACTGAGTAACTTCACTTGAACCGTAGCCTGACAGGCTTCCCTGTCCTTGAAATTCTCTAGGCAAGAATACTAGAGTGAGTTGTCACTTCTCTCTTCAGGGGAATCTTCCCAACCCAGGGATAGAACTTGTGTCTCCTGCATTGCAGGTGGATTCTTTACCACTGAACCTCTAAGGAAGCCTGGACTATTTTCATAGAAATTTCTTAATAATAAGGACATTCTCCATCTACAATATAGCCACAGTTCCATTATCACACATCAGAAAACAAATAATAATTCCATAATAACGTATGACATACAGTTCATATTCCATGTAACATATAGTTCATATTCCAATTCATGTTTGAACTTGCAGTTCAAATTCCAATAACATAACATATAGTTCATATTTCAGTTCATGTAACATATAGTTCATATTCTAGTTTCTCCAGCTGATAAAAGTAATGTCTTATATATGCTGGCTAGTTCATTCTTTTTATTTGGAGACTCCACATAAGAATGCAGACTTGAAAAATCTGAAAATCTACCAACACTAAGCCTGTATCCTCATGTGAGAAAATTAGCTGGAACTGAGGTTCCTTCAGTTAGGAGCTATGTTCTTCGTTTTCCCACCATTTTCACCATTTATTATTTTCTCCAAGCGTAACTGGTTCCTGAAGAAATCTCTCTGTGACCCCTGATAAAGGACTTCCCCTGAAATCACAGTGGAGCAAGCTAGTGCCTCTGTCTATACTATATGCTCCTATGTTGCTTCCATGCTAAATTCCAGCCATTCCAACTCCTCTCTCTCAGGGCTGTCTTCCAACACAAGCTCCAGAGACTAAAGATTAGTAGACATCTAGTGTTGACAAAGCATCTCAAACACATGTCCAAAACTGATCTTCTCCCCTCAAACCCCATTCCGTCCACACCTTGACCCATACTAGATGATGGCAAATACTTCCTTCCAATTGCTGATGTCAGACACTTCAGACTCACACACAATCCCCATCCAAGTTATAAAGAAATTCCATTGGCTTTACCTTCAAAATATATCCAGAACCTGGCCACTTCTCTTCACCTCCACCACTCTAACTCTGGTATGACCCACCATCATGTCTCACCTGGGTTATTGCAATGCCTCCTTTTCAAACATCAGTCCTATGATCAAAACCCTCTCATGGCCTTCCATGTCACTAAGTTCAAAAGAAAAGTCCTTAAAATGGCTGTTAAAGCTCCACATGATCTTGCCATTCATTACTTTTCTGATCTCTTCGCTCACACTGCTCCCCATCCCCTGCTCACTCTGCTTCAACCACCCTGGCCTCTTCACTGATCTTCAAACAAGCTAGGTGTCCCCAGGACTTTTGCACTTCCTGTTCCCTCTGACTGTGACTCTCTTCCCCAATATTCACGTGACTCACTCCCTCACCTCTTTCTAGTCTTTTTTCCAATCTTCCTTCTCAGTGAGGCCTGTCATGACCACCCTATTTAGAACTATAATCCATCATCTGCAACTCTGTGACATTCCCAGTCTTCCTTATCCTGCTTTACTTTCTCTTTTTGGCCTAGGACAGATCACTCTCCACACTGTACACATTTATCTATTATGCTTATGTTTCATTGTCCACCTCTCTCTGTTTGAATGTAAGGGTCATTTTTGTTCATGATGGCTCCAAGCATGTACAAGAGTATTTGACATGAGAATGTAAAATTGCACAGCTCTGAAGAAAGCACTTTGGCAGTTTCTCAACAAGTCAAACATAGAATTACCCTGTGACCCAACAATTCTACTCCCCAAAGGATCAAAACATATTCCAACAAATGGTATATGAATGTACGGTACCCATTTCACAATAGCCCAAAACATGGAAACAATTCAAATATCCATCAATGGATGAGTGGGTAAACAAATTATGGTATATCCATAAAATGGAATATTATCCAGCCATAAAAATAATGATGTATTGATGCACATTACAATGTGGATGAATCTCAGAAACATTGTGCTAAGTGTGAGAAATCAGACACAAATGGTCTCATGTGAATTCATTTATATAAAATATCAAGAATAGACACATCAAAAAGAGACAGAGAGCATATTGATAGACATCAGAGGCTGGGGGTATGTGTTTTTATTTGGGGTGATAATATATCTTGGAAATAGATGGAGATGGAGGTTGTACAACACTGTGAATGTACTAATGTCACTGATTTATTCACTTTACATTGATTCATTTTGTGTTAAACTCATTCAGTTTAACCTTAATAAAAGAGAGCACCTCAAAAGGTAGGTCTTCAACAAATACTTGTTGAATGAATGAACAACAAATAAATGAATATGCATGACCCTGAAAACAGTTCACACTAAAATGTAGTCTATGGAAGAACGTTTTGGGGAAATCTGTGGTCCTTTGCCAACCACATTTAAATTATTCTGTTTGGGGGGAAAGTAGGCATTGGAGTGGGATGTTGGCCTGGGGGTCTGCGACCATGGCTAGTGGCCTTGGCTGTTCATGGATAATGGGAGACAAAGCCTGGGGTCCAATCAGGGGGAAAGAAAAAAAACTTTCTGTCTTGGAATTTTCAGAGCCTGCTGTCTTCCTACACAGCAAGACACATCTCTGACTGCCAGGAAGGAATAAAGCTGGTAGGAGTTAGTCCCATCTGCCTGCAGAGAGGCAGGGACATTATCTGTCTAATACTGCTTCATCAGAAAGTCTTATGGCTGGGGGCCTTTCCCGGCTCTCACTGCGACCTCAGCCTTAGGACCACATTAAAGAGCATTACCATGCAGTGGAGAGGGGACGGAAGGGAGGAGACTGGCTGCTAGACTGGAACTAAATTAAAAATAAAGCTCCCCTTATTAAATTCATAATTATTGTGAAGCTGTGAAATCTTATTTTAAACCTCCAGCTCCTTTCTTTTGTCCAGGGTGCAGGCTGCCTGCTTCTGAATCCCTATTTTGCTTTATGGACAATTTCTTTTTAGCATTCTGAGCATTTAACCTTGAAAAATAGTGCTGTTTTGCTGTTGTATTTTCTGATTGTTAGTCTCCAGGCATCTCTGTGGCATCTTTATAAATCTGCAGGAGCTGGTAAATATTTCTTGCCGACCAGCAGCTGAAATCTGAAAATACCAGCTCACTTTTTAGCTGTCAGGCAATTAATGTAATTCAAAGGAAATGAAAGGTATGGGCAACTGGGACTGCTTCTAATAACAGGAGGGTTCCTGGCTCAGGCTCAGAAAGGCAGGAGAGAAGAATCAATAAAGGCAAACAGAAAAGGTAAAAGAGGGCAAGGAGTTTTCCAGAAACATTTTGTCAGCATCCTGGCAATACCACTAATCTGCACCAAGAGAAGCTGATAAGTGAAGCCATTGGTGGTCAGCTAGAGATGAATCAACCTTCAAGGCCTAGCCAGGGTACCCTCTAGCCTATAAGCTACTTTTGTGTAAAGTGGAAAATGGTGCCCCACCTGGTAGATTAATCAGGAGAAAGTGCCCCTGCGCATGGATACAGCCCCACCCCAGGGAACACAGCCTAACAACTAGAAAAGAACTGGGTATCAGCCCTCTTTCTCCAATCTTATCTCTCTCGCCAAGGGCCTTTGTGCGGTACCAAACTGTACCACTCTACACAGCAGCCCTATCCAGATCACTCACCACTTCCCCATCTTTCATAACATTAGTTTTCCATTATTCCCTGCTAAGTAAAGAATCAGAGCTTGGATTCCAGAGCAAAGAGAAGCACCCTTGGTAATACAATTTAATATGAGTTACAGCATGGAGAAGAGGTGAAGGGAGCTCATTTGTAGGTTGAAGGAAGGAAAATTGTTTCCTCTTAGTCGTAAATAGACTAGTCATGAGCCTTTGGGCCCTATGGTAGGGTTAATGGTGACCTCCAAGAGGGCTTACACCAAGGGGCACCTTCTAGGACTGCTGCTGCCTCTGCCCCTGTCCCCACAGCACACCATTGCCGGCCCATGTCTCTACAGAAGACCCTTTAACACTCACAGCACAGCTCCCAAGAATAGGAGTCTATTCTTGGAGCTGAGCAACATGAAGACTCACCACTGCTCTGGACAATTGGATCTTGGTAATGCTGCTTCATTCCAAATTGAATGCCAGTAAATTACCTTTAAATCACTTTTTAAAAAATAAATAAATAGACTAGTCATTAAGGAGAGGCATTTTCCAAGCCAGTGAAGGATAAATCTATCAACATCTGCCACCTTCCACTTACTTCTAATAAGGTAGTCAAGGTTACACAGTGCATAGTGTGCCAGCCTCATGCTACTCTATGTGGATATGGCCTCCCTTCACTACAAGATGAACACTGCCCCCAGAGGACTGAGCCCCAGGGGCAGTGCGTCTGGGAGACTCAGAGACCACACTGAGGCACATAACTCCATCGACCTCCCATGAGAAAACAAGCTTTCAAAGCCCAATCTATCCAGACAAACATAAAATCACCAAATATATTTTTATTTACCAGCAAATATTTAGACCAAAAAATCTGCTTATAATATTTTAAAATATGAAATACCAGATTTCCCTGGTGGTCCAGTGGTTAAGAAATCTGCCTATAAATGCAGGGTATGTGAGTTTCATCCCTGGTTGGGGAAGAGTCCACAAGCCGTGCATGAGGCAACTAAGCCCATATGTCACAACTACTGAACCCACGTGCAGCAACTACTGGAGCTTCCACGCCCTAGAGCCTGAGCTCCACAAGAAGCCACTGCAATAAGAAGCCCTCACACTGCAACTAGAGAGTAGCCCCTGTTCGCTGCAACTAGAGAAAGCCGACATACAGCAACAAAGACCCGGCACAGCCAGAATAATAAATAAATAAAAACTTTAAAATATCAAATAACTAGAAATAAATCTAACAAAAGATGTGTAAGACCAGTACATGGAAAATTCTAAAATACTGATTAAAAATTATAGACATCTAAATAAAGGCAGAGACAAATCATAATTATGGATTGGAGGGCTCCATACCATAGTCAAGTCTCTGTCAATTGATCTATAAATTTAATATAATTATAGTTGAATTTCCAGTTAGTGTTTTTATGGAAATTGAGAAGCTAATTCTAAAATTTATGTGCAAATACTAAGGATTAAGACTAGCCTCACACAACACATAAAAATAAATCCCAAATAATTTGTAGATCTAAATGTAAAAAGTAAAATAATAAGCTTCTAAAAGATAATAGAAAGGTATCATGTTTATTTTCAAGTTGAAAAGATTTCTTGGACAAGACACAGAAAGCACTAACCATAAAGAAAATATTGATAAATTGGATTTTATTAAAATGAAGAACCTCTGTACATAAAAAGGACACCATTAAGAGAGTGAAATGGCAAGCCTAACTATGGGAGAACATAGTCGCAGTATTCATGTCCAGCATATAAAAGAACTTCTAAAAATCAATACTAAATTAATGACAATAATTCTATAGAAAAATGGACAAAAGATGTAAGTCTTTTGGTTCTTCACCCAAAGAAAAAAAAATATCTAAATGGCCAATGGTAGATGGAAAGATGCTCAGCATCACCAGTCATTCAGTTCAGTTCAGTGCACTCGCTCAGTCATGTCTGACTCTTTCCAACCCCATGAATCGCAGCACGCCAGGCCTCCCTGTCCATCACCAACTCCCAGAGTTCACTCAAACTCACGTGCATCGAGTCGGTGATGCCATCCAGCCATCTCATCCTCTGTCATCCCTTCTCCTCCTGACCCCAATCCCTCCCAGCATCAGGGTCTTTTCCAATGAGTCAAATCTTCATATGAGGTAGCCAAAGTACTGGAGTTTCAGCTTCAGCATCAGTCCTTCCAATGAACACCCAGGACTCATCTCCTTTAGGATGGACTGGTTGGATCTCCTTGCAGTCCAAGGGACTCTCAGGAGTCTTCTCCAACACCACAGTTCAAAGCATCAATTTTTCAGCACCAATGCAAAATAGCTACATGTGACTACCTGGATGAATCTCACATTGGAAATCCCATGTATATCATTTTTTTAAATGGTAAATTTTTATGATCTATAGGTTAGAACTCAGCATAGAAATTACTTTTGGAGAGAACAGGACAATGGTGCTTTGGGGGTGTTGATGTTTTGAGTTCACAGTTTGATAATATATTGAGCTGTATACTTACAACTTGGGCACTTTAAATTTTGCTTAAGCATTATATTGACTTAAGCATTTTAAAACCATTTTTAGAAACCTGTTTCATAGATCCTATCTGTGAAATCCACCCAGAACACCCAGACAGATTTAATTACTCCCTCATCTGTACCTTGGACTCATTTCAGTTGCTATACTTTCACACCGTATTACATTTTGCTTTCTTTCATGTTTATGCCCCGTTACACTATGAAATCCATGAGTCAGGAGCAGTAATGAGTATTTGTTGGAATGTTTGATTGCTATTGTTTATTTAGCTGTTCTTCAGCCATCCAGTGTATATTTTCCCCATTATAACAATGCTAACAGGCTTTTCTTTGGAGGACTCGTTCTTCTCCAACTCTTAGTCTGTGTGGTCTGGGTGGAGCTCTGTTCCTAGTCCTACAGGTGGAAGAGGTGACTTGTGTCACCTCTCAACACAACAGTGTCCTAAGTTAGTATCACAAGACCTAAATTGATCTAATCAGATGCAGTCTAACTCAGGACTTAGCTTTTGCAGAGAATACTGGGCCAACGATGCTTGTCTTTTACTACACTGAAACCTGAATAATTGGGTTCCAGGAACAGCTATCAACCATCCTGAATCTGTGGAAAAAAAAAAAATAGTCTACTTGAAAATGCATCCAACTCTGAGGACACAGAACCTTGTTTATTTTTTTATTTTTTAAATTAATTTATTTATTTATTTTACTTTACAACATCGTATTGGTTTTGCCATTCACAAAGCCTTGTTTAAAGGGACAAGACAGAGAGTCCAGGAAGAAACCAATCACTTTGTCAATTGTGTTTACAAATGCATGAAGGCAATTTGAGGAATCATAGTCTTTTTTAAAACAAAATTGTGCTGTAATAATTAGGTAACCATCTGCAAATATATAAATGAAATTTGACACATACTTTATAAAATACTAAGTCAAAATGGATCGTTGACCTAAATGTAAGATCTAAGACTATAAAACTTTTGGAAGAAAACATAGAAGGATATTTTTCATCATGAGTAAAGCAAAGATTTCTTATGCATGACACCAAAAATACAATCCATAAAAGAGAAAACTGATAAATTGGGCCTCATTAACTTTTTAAAACTTCATGGGATGCTGTTAAGATAGTAAAAATGCAAGCCACAGACGTGGATAAAACAAAACACATTTCTGATAAAGGATTTGCATCCAGAATATGTTTAAAAAAAAAAAAAACTCAGAAAACTCAATAATAAAACAACAGTAAAATTTTTTATGATACTTTGCAATTTTATTGCCTCCTGGAGTTCTATGTTCTTTTGTGTATTTTATATTTTTAAAAATAGGTCCCTTTATATAGTTATTGCAGTTGGTTCCATTCACTCAAACTTGACCTATGAGAATTCTATCTAAAAGTTGTGTTTATCCTCAAAATAGGTAAGAATACAACATTTTAATGGACAAAAGATATGTGCCGTCACTTCACCAAAGAGGTTACACAGAAGGCAAATAAACACATAAAAAGATAATCATCTGTTATTTGAAAGATGCAAATTAGAACCACCTTGAGATACCACTGCACACCTATTAGAATGGCTAAAATTGATGATAGCAAGTATTGGTGAGTACAGGAGCACTTGGGACTCTCATCCACTGGTGATGTGAATGCAAAATGGTACAGCCATTTTGGAAAACAACTTAGCGGTTTCTTATAGAATTAAATGTAGATTTACTATACGACCCACTGACTCTAATACTAGGTATTAAATTTATTTTTAACCAAAAAATGAAAACTTATATTCAAAAAGAGCCTATGCACAAATGTAACTTGATTTAAAGTTGCAAAAAATGGTAACAAGGCAAATTTCCTTAAATCAGTTAATGGATTTTTTAAAATGTATACACCTATAAGATCAACTACTACTCAGTAACAAAAAAAAAGTGATCTGATACATGCATGCTGAGTGAAACAAACTAGGCTCAAAATGCAACATGCTGTATGATTCCATTTTAAAAATATACTGAAAAAGGCAAGACCAGAATGGGACTGACTAGAGATCTCTACAAGAAAGTTGGAGATATCAAGGGAACATTTCACACAAGGATGGACACAGTAAAGGCCAAAAATGTTAAGGACCTAACAGAAGCAGAAGAAATTAAGAAGAGGTGGCAAGAATACACAGAGAAACTATACAAAAAAGTATATTACCGGAATTATTTTGCTTAAAAAAATGACCAGAAAACCAAGATGGTGTGGCACCTAGAGCCAGACGTCCTGGAGTGTGAAGTCAAGTAGGCTTTAGGGAGCATTACTACGAACAAAGTTAGTGGGGGTGATGGAATTCCAGCTGAGCTATTTCAAATCCTAAAAGATGGTGCTGTGAAAGTGCTGGACTCAGCATGCTAGCAAATTTGGAAAACTCAGCAGTTGTCACAGGCCTGGAAAAGATCAGTTTTCATTCCAATCCCAAAGAAGGGCAATGCCAAAGAATGTTCAAACTACTCATTTCACATGCTAGCAAGGTAATGCTCAGCACCCTTCAACCTTGGCAGCACATGAACCAAGAACTTCCAGATGTAGAAGCTGGGTTTAGAAAAGGCAGAGAAACCAGAAATCAAATTGCCAGCATTCTTTGGATCATAGAGAAAGCAAGAGAATTCCAGAAATGTATCTACTTTTGCTTTGTTGACTACACGTAAGCCTTTGACTGTGTGGATCACAACAAACTGTGGAAAATTCCTTAAAAGACGGAAATACCAGATCATCTTACCTGCCTCCTGTGAAACCTGTATGCACATCAAGAAGCAACAGTTAGAGCTGGACATAACAACTGTGGGTGCGTGTGTATTAAGTCGCTTCAGTCATGTCCGAGTCTCTGACCCCATGGACTGCAGCCAGCCAAGCTCCTCTGTCCATGGGATTCTCTAGGCAAGAATACTGAAGTGGGTTGCCATGCCCTCCTCCAGGATATCTTCCCAACCCAGGGATCGAATCTGCATCTCTTTATGTCTCCTCCACTGGCAGGTGGATTCTTTACCCCTAGAGCCACCTGGGAATCCCATGGAACAACTGACTGATTCAAAATTGGGAAAAGAGCACGTTAAGGCTGTATATTGTCACCTTGCTTAATTAACTTATATGCAGAGTACATCATGAGAAATGCCAGGCTGGATGGATCACAAGCTGGAATCAAGATTACCAGGAGAAATACCAACAGCCTCAGATATGCAGATGACACTACCCTAATGGAAGAGAGCAAAAAGGAACTAAAGAGCTTCTTGATGAGGATGAAAGAGGAGGGTGGAAAAGCTGGCTTAAAACTCAACATCCAAAAACTAAGATCATAGCATCCAGTCCCATGACCTCATGGAAACTAGAAGGGGGAAAAGTGGAAGCAGTGACAGATTTTTATTTTCTTGGGCTCCAAAATTACTATGGATAGTGACTCTAGCCATGAAATTAAAAGACACCTGCTCCTTGTAAGGAAGCTATGACAAATCTAGACAGCATATTAAACAGTAGAGACATCATTTTGCCAACAAAGGTCCATATAGTCAAAGCCATGGTTTTCCAGTAGTCATATATGGATGTGAGGGTTGAACCATAAAGAAGTCTGAGCACCAAAGAATTGATGCTTTAGAATTTTGGTGCTGGAGAAAACTCTGGAGAGTCCCTTGGACAGCAAGGAGATCAAACAAGTCAATCCTAAAGGAAATCAGTCCTGAATATTCATTGGAAGAACTGATATTGAAGCTGAAGCTCCAATATTTTGGCCACCTGATGCCAAGAGCCAACTCATTGGAAAAGACCCTGATGCTGGGAAAGACGAGGGCAGGAGGAGAAAGGGGTGGCAGAGGATGAGATGGTTGAATGACATCACTGACTCAATGGACATGAGTTTGAGCAAATTTCAAGAGGTAATGAAGGATAGGGAAGCCTGGTGTGCTGCAGTCCATGGGGTGGCAAAGAGTCGGACATGACTTAGTGACTGAACAACAATAACAAGAACAGCTAAAAGGACATTAGTGGTTGCTAGGGGCTGAGAGTAACAGAAAATTTTGACTACAAAGAGATAAAAGGGGCTTTTTTCAATGGAGGAATGAAATGTTCTATGTGTTCTGATTGTGGTGATGGTTACATAACTGGATATGTTTGTCAAAACCCACTGAATTGTACACTAAAAGGGTGGATTTTGCCACACATAGTTACACCTCAATAAGCCTAATCCAAAAAAATAAGAATTATAAACAAAGAAATAAAATGTATACTTTAAGCCCTGAACTGAGATTTACTCTTGTACCTTCTCTTTTCTTACACCACCTGTGTTAGAGTTTCTCTTGCTTGCCATAAAGAGTCCTAACTCTTACATGGTCCCTGTCTTACCCAGCACTTAGATTTAACGAGGCTGAATAGTCCACCTTCAGTTCAAATTTCCCAGAAAGAAAGCAGAGTTTTGAGTTTGAGATGGAAAATGTGCATCATGTGCATATAACCTCCTTTTCTGCCCATGACAGTCATCAACAATCACCCATCCTTCAGAGTAAGTATGGCCTAAGAGATCCCAACATGTCACTCATTGTAGGTTGACATCACTGCTACTCTGTCCCTGTAGCAAGTAGACTCTGAGATGACTTCCAATCATCCCCACCTCCTGGTACTCATGTCCTTGGGAAAATCCCTCCATTTTGGCATAGACAAGACCTGTGACTTACTTCTAATCAACAGAAAGTTGCCAAGGTCACTTCCATAATTAGACTACATGGAATTGTGAGTTCCATCCTGCTTGGAGACTCTACTGTCTTCCTGGTTTACGTGCTTTGATGAAACAAGTTGCCATACTGGAAGTTCTCACAGCAAGGCACTGGGTGCCAACAGTCAGCTAAGAACTGAAGCCCTTTGTCCAATGATCCTTAAAGAAATGAGTTCTGCCAACAACCATGGGACCTTAGAAATGAGTCTTTCCCTCACTGAATCTTCAGATGAAACCCCAGCCTGGCTGACACCTTGGTTGCAGCTTGTGAGAGACCCTAAAGCAGGGAAGGCAGCTAAGCCATACCTGGATTTCTGGTCATGGAAGCTGTGAGATGATAAGTATGTCTTGTTTAAAGTTGTTAATTTTTGGATGTGATTATCATGGAACAATAGATAAATAATACACTCCCCCCTCATAAACTATTTCAAAAGTAACTATGCAATTCATAGAAAAAATATTTCCTCATATTTTCTTAAATGCATGCTTACTTGAAAAGATTAAAGCTCACTCTGCTAACATGCCTGTAGCCTCTTCTGTGGACTGATTTTATTTCCTAGTAAAGCAAGCCAATCTTTGGGAACTAAGTGGACAGTTCTCATGCGATAGATTAAAGTTACTTCATGGGCCCTGCAGGCAGATGTTAGGTCCTGGTTCTGCCTGCCAGTGGGCCAGCAATAGCCCCAGAACTTGGGCAGGCATCAGCTCTGGGATCTCCTAGACCCCCACCTCCATTCACCAAAGAACCAGTGCCAGCCCTGCGGCCCCCAGAGTTCCACAACCAGCTGCCTCAAGATTCAGCCCTGCCAAACAGCAGCCATAAGCCTCTGCACAAGGCATGGCCTGGCAACCAACTGGACTTGGAGCCAGCCATGCCTACCAGACTACCCACAGCAGTCAGCCCACCACAACAGCCCACGCAGTCCTCAAAGAAGACATCCTTAGAGCATACAGCTCTGGTGACCCAAGTGGAGTGTGCTGCTGGGACACAGAATGTCTCCTACAAAAGGCCACTTCTCCAAGGTCAGGAAACATAAACAACCTACCAAATACACCTAAATAAAAACAGGAAGATAAATAAAATGGTACAACAGAGGACTATGTCCCAAAGAAAAGAA
>NC_057417.1:12169118-12170248 GCF_019320065.1 Cervus canadensis | reverse complement strand
TCCCGGGGCAGGAGGTTGGGGGTGTCAGAGCAAGACGGGGTGTCCCGGGGCAGGAGGTGGGGGTGTCAGAGCAAGACGGGGTGTCCCGGGCAGGAGTGGGGTGGTCAGAGCAAAACGGGGTATCCTCCGGGCAGGGAGCGTGGGGGGTGTCAAAAGAGCAAGGACGGGGTATTCGGGGCAATCTGAGTGCGGGTGCTCCACGTGGAACATGCGAGAGAAGGGGCCTGTGATTGAGGCTGAGAAGCCCAAGAAACCAAACAAAAAGTAAGACTACACCCACCTGAGCGTATCCACAATAAAGAAAGCCCTCAACGGAAATAAAGACCAGCACAGCCAAAATAATAAATGCACACACCGGTTTGCAGAGGGTTTGTCTTATGCATTCAGTGTGGGGGGTGTCAGAGCAAACGGGTGTTTTGGTAGTTTTGAGGGAGGCATTACCGGGGCAAGCTGTCAGGTGGATTTGGAAGATCTGGTTTCAAGTATAGGGAAGAAGGGCTCTAGGGTTGTCAGGGATGTCTCCAATGTAGTCAGTGTGCAGATAAAAAGGTACCAGTTATGCCACTTCTTTACTCCACATACTGGTTGGGCCGTGGATCTTTACACCAGGTGGTGGGGCGAGCAAGGTGTCAGTGGGTTCTACGGGCTCATGATGGATCGATGGACAGGGGGTGCTGGATGAACAACGGGGTAATTCCCGGGGCAGGAGGTGGGTGGGTGTCAAGAGCATAACGGGGTGATCCCGGGCAGAGGTGGGGTGCGCTGAGGGAATCAACCAGGGTATCCCGGGAGCAGGAGGTGGGGTGCCGGAGCCAAAAACGGGCCTGATCCGGGCAAGGGAGGTTGCGGGGTTTGCTGGAAGGACATTGGGGTGTCCCGGGGCAGGAGGTGGGTTGGTGGTAAGTACAAAACGGGGTATCAGGCAGGAGGTGGGTCTGGAACACGGGGTATCCGGGGCAGGAGGTGGGGGGTGTCAGAGCAAAATGGGGTATCCTGGGGTAGGAGGTGGGGGGTGTCAGAGCAAAACGGGGTATCCCGGGGCAGGAGGTGGGGGGTGTCAGAGCAAAACGGGGTATCCCGGGGCAGGAGGTGGGGGGTGTCAGAGCAAAACGGGGTATCCCGGGGCAGGA